>NW_020170477.1:288292-292596 GCF_000524195.1 Echinococcus granulosus
GTCCTCCTTCTCCTCCTCCTCCTCCTCCTCCTTCTCCTCCTCCTCCTTTTTCTTGCCACGTGAGGCACTGCAATGGCGCGGTGACCCAGTGAATGCACGGCAACCCTCATGCATAATGCTAGTTGCAGTTGTATGAGAGTCGGAAGCTTTAAGTTCTGAAATGATTGCTGAATGTACTAAGGCAACAAAAGTGGAGTAAAGGTAGAGCAGCGTTTGATTTGCCGCCTTAGTTCTCAAAGAGCACCTCCACATACCAACAAGTAGCGTTCAGCTGGCGCCACGAGCTCAACTTGTGATACAGTTATGAAGATCGCCCGGATGAAAGGGCGCTCCTGCTTCACGGTTGTAAAGTGCCGCGTTTCGGGCATAGACGAGCAGCCTCTTTCATTACACAGTGAGATTAAATTGGCGCAAAAACAACGTTTAATCAAGTTGTGCTCAGGTCTAATTAGAGACTCGATATCCTACAAAGAGGCCTGATAACGTGGTAGTACCCACATCACCGGGGCGAGATTTTCGATTGGTTTACCATCAACTAGCAGTTAACTTTTAGTATTTGTTTTACTGCAAAAATATCAGCTTCTCTGCAGTCTGGAAGAAAGCGAGGTTTTCAGATCAAAATGGCAAACAAAATTCAAATTCCTTGCAGGCCAGAACATGGGATGCTGTTTTGCAACGACATAATAAATTAATTTAGGATATCCGATTTTTTCGCATACGACAATGGGTTAGTCCACATTTTGTCTTGGGAATGGCAGCTTGGACTGCAGCGCCAAATCTGACTCGTGTGTTTGAATTAAATATTGCCACTAAAATTAGACAATTTTACCAGATTTCCAGGTAAACACCTTTCCTTGATGAAAATGGACTCAAGGTTATGGAAGTGCCACTATGCGGTGACCATGGATGTATGAACGTGCCAAATGGAAGTTTTGCCTTTGAGACAGTTTGCGGAACCTTCCGAGCGTTAGCGAACTTGAATCCAACACCGCCTTTCAAACAGGGCAAATAGATGCACAGTTTCTTTACATCCTACCCCAAAAATCACGTACCCTTTTATTTAGACTAAACTGGAGAACAGGCTGGCAACTAGGTCTTCCCACTTGTGCATCACCAACGAGAATTTCATTCTGCTTTTAATTTAAAGCATTCCCAAGAGGCTAAGTATTTCAACAATGTCCACAATTTTAATGTGTGTCTTACGATAAGAAATAAGTGCCGTTTTGCAGAGAAATTATTGTTTGCTACTGGATATCCCATATTCAACCCGTTCACCGTTTTGTCTCGGGAACGGTGTCTGAAAAGACAGTGCCATATCCGTCTTGTAAGTTTAAAATAAATCCTGCCACTATAGTTGTATAATTTTAATAGTTCTCTAGGTAAACACGTTTCTGAGGTGAAAACGGACTCAAAGCTTTGGAAATGTTATTATGCTATAAAATGTTAGAATTGCTTGCACAGGTAAAGCTTGTTTAACTCGAAAATGACATGATCGAGCGTGCTTATAGATTTGATATCGTGGACAGAGCTCAGAATCCGCCTTGTTGAGCACGGCATCGAGGTAGGAATTTTAATGGCCTCACTACCCACTGTCTTTCACCCAGCCAGGACTTATTTTACTGCGAAATATCGTCTTCCCTGTAGTATGGTTGACGGATTAAAATGACAAACAAAATTGGACTTCCTTCCAAGTGAGAACGTGGGATGAGAAAATTGGATTGAAAAAAATAGTCCCAAGGTACGTGAACTTCTATTGTGTGCCTAGCAGTCAAAAAATACTTGGAAAGCGTTTCATTAGCCCCCGTTTTACTCAAACCCAAAACAGGCTTTAAGTTGGCGAGATGGTAAGTGGTTCAGTGGGCAAAGCCTCCATTCCTCCTCCCAATTTATAAAATACAAGTTTTTCACGTTTAATAGGATTTTGGTCAAAACAAACAAGGCGACGCTGTGTGAGTGACAGTGATTTTTCATTTTGATAAACTTGTATTTCGATTGGAGCAAATCGCTTGCTTTTCAAAATAAGGTGCTGACAAGTACTAGTGTGCAGGTGCTCATTTAACTGAACGGATTCTACTTTATTATCAACCAAAGATAAACAGAAGGTTCTTGAATACCAGAACTTCTGGTAAAAGTAATTGGACGGATTAGTAAGTCACCTTATCTCCTCCCACCACCTCGTTTTCAACTTACAACACTTTAGTTGAACGAGGTCATTCACTCGATCTCTCTGCGATTCCTCCGATTTTGTTCGTCCTGTCGCAGGAGGCTTTAACAGTTCTCATCTTCCTTAAACCCACTTAGGGATGTTCACGATGAAATTGCCCTGACTACCATGAAATAATGCTGCAATTACTGGCCAAAGCTGTGACCCAGGGAATTAAAAAAGCTTAGGCGAAGATGTACTGGCCTGTAGGTTGTTCAAATGCAGGTAAAGCTAGCTACACGTTATGCGATTGTCTTGAAAGGAGAGCTTATTTGCATGACTTCGATGTAGCGAGAATTGGTGGATATTATTCTATGCAAAACTCAAATGCCAGCTATGATAGAATTGCATTTCGATGATTAAAAAGTTAAGTAAAATCACGTCAAGTAGTTAGTGAGAACAAATTAATACATTACTGCATGCCGATTTGACGAGGCACAGTGGAAAATGTAGCGCTTCACACATTACACAATTGGAGGTGACAACTGCGGAGACCATGCAACTTAATTTAGGGGCCTTTGCTTTCTAATAACTCATGTGGACAAAATTACTATGGTTCGACTTTTCAATTGAGGAATACAAATTAGTAAGGAAGGAGGTGCAGGAGCATTAATTATTTATGCGAAGCGAATTGTCAAAACAAAACACATGATTCAGGTGAGAAAACGGGCATTTGGAGTCGGTGAAAATGACTAGTGGAAGAGGCACGAATTGAGCTGATTTTATTCTAATTTATAAATGTTTGCATCAATTACGCCAAAAACTGGAGTGTAATGCATCGCTTGTTTGTTTGTTTAAATCCCGGTTTCTGTAATTGGGTCAATAAGGTGCTACGCCATTGTACCTTCGACGGGTGAGCTGGTCTCCGGGCCGTTCCAGGATTTCAAGTTCTACAGTTGGTGGAAAATACAAATGCAGCCCGAGTACCTCGTCTTCGTTAGTCATCGAGGAAGTCTCGTGGCTGAAAAACGCTGGTAGCGTAAAGCGAACCCTGTTCTAGTGGATGCCTGTCCTGAAAATTTTCCGCTGAGCGACAAAACTTAGCGTGAGGGAGGAAATACACAGGTGGCAACCCCTAACAGAAGGGTTGGAAATGGTGTCTACCTTCTGCAACCATCCCACTCCCATGGTCTACACCACAGCTGATAACAGGTAAAGCGACAGTGACCGTGAACTATAGGGAAAAGTTCGTGGTAGAGTTGCCTAGCTTCCCTGGATCAAGGTATCAAACATGAGAAGACGTGTTGCCTCCTCCACCAATTCTCTACTAGCTGGATACAACCCAGATAGATTTGACTGGGCAGCATTGAGGTACCGAAAAGTGGCAAAGGGAATATATGCGCAACTTTAGCACCATGGATTTATACTAAACCCCGTTCTTTGCTACTTGGTTATCCTGAAGGTCAGTGACCCCACCACTCTGGGGGGACATGCTTGACGGTCAACACATTGCTCCATCACAATGGAGTTTTTTAACAAAACAAGACCCTAGATTCAGTAGATTTTCCATGAGGGATTATTGATGTTGCGGTAGAGTACTTTTCTTCTCTAGGGAAGTCTCGGGGCGACACAATAGTGACGATTGCTGAGACCTCATCAGGTGCCTCAAGTGTGGTTTCATTTTAGTAATTTATATGAAGAAAATTGATCTCCACTTTTTGCCTTGCGAATCAAGAAATGAAGAAAGGTGACATGGGATACCCAGGAACGTTATATATGGGTAGCGAATCGCCGAAATTCGAAGCACGTGTCAGGTTAGAGAAAAAGAGGTTGGAAGAGAAAGCGTAAAATGACTGGTAAGAAAAGCCTGGATTGGAATCGTTTAGTTGCGGTTCACAAATGTTTAACAGGTGACGATGGAAATGCAGCAAAATATGCAAAACTTTGCCTTCACTTCTTATCTGCACGAACAGATTGACGGCATTTTGGACAATCAAGTAAAGAAGCAAACAAGTATTTGCTGGCGGGTCAGTATTTAGTCAAAATAAACAAATTTGCTGAAGAAAAATGGTTCAGATGGAGGATGATAGCAGAAGGAAGTTTACTCGAAATAGTCGAGTGACTGCTGGATTTTTTGTGTCCAACTGCCGGTTTGTCAACA
>NW_020170477.1:292696-294282 GCF_000524195.1 Echinococcus granulosus
GTGCGGTGCGATACTACGCGGTCATCTACGCACAGAAGTTGCGTGCTTCAGATGTTTTGTCAACAAAAATGATAGCATTTGAGGCGTTTATGCTGCAAAAGTGTTTAATTTTTGCACATTCGGTGATTCCTCATCAATGCATTACACACTAATGCAGTGGCTATTTAAATCTCGGTTTTGGCAAAGCGGCATTTTGTGTCTCCGCTAATGCACCTTCGTGACTGTGCGACCAAGTATCTTCTCGAATGAGTGGCACGGCTGGCTCCTAGATTATCGCCTTAGTGCACTAATTACTTGGCGATGGTTACAGGAAGAGTTTGTGGAAGGATGGTAAGCGTAGTAAATCGCTTCCTTTACCGCGATTCATGGGTGAAGCCACAACTTGTAACTGCTTAGTCCTGCCGTGCGTAGTGTACTGTACATTAAACGGTCAGCAACTGCGAGTGCGGTTGCGTTCACCACGAGGCCCTCTCCATCGCATCCGGTGTAAGCAAGAGAGGGGTACGAATCATAATAGTAATATATGGCTCGTAGTTAGTAATCTGATTTGTGTTTGGCTGAGCTTTGGCAAAGGGAATAGCATGGTTAGAAAGAATGCAGCCTTTACACGCATGACGAACCAGGTGATGGAGATAAAGTTGAAAGCACATTTTGGGCATATTTATTGGAAATAACTAGAGAATAACGAAAGACTGAGCATGTCAGAAATTAAATCCCACTAATGAAGAGGTGACTTGAATAGTGAAAGTAAGGAAGTTCAGAAGCCAGAAAGACATAATGGAGGAAAACAGGTCCCAAGCCTAGCGAAACATGAATGCAAAATGGGTTAAAGTAAATCTACACTGACCAACTTGAAATCACTTGGGAGTGAAAACACGTAACGGAAGTCAAGTGGATAGTCACAGGGATTGTGCAGTCAGTGAAAACTTTCACTAGTTACAAGGATAAAGGCACAGACTTAGCAATTTGAGGGTGCATTAAACAGATATTTAGCTGTAGTCATTAAAAATGGATGATGGTAGTCCTTAAAACAGCCTAGAGTAAGATGACAAAGCTATGAAAGATTAAATATTTGAGTTTTAGGAGGGATCTCATCCTTCCCTGGATGCTTTTGCCCTTGTAGAAGTTCGCACCACTTCAGGTACTGCCAGGAGAGCTGTTCGAATTCCACGTCTGGAAGGAATTAGTGACGAATAGTAACTAAACATGATGGGCAAGATGGATGCCCCAAAGCACAATAGAAACAGCCTTTTATGTCAAGATGTGAAGCAATTCTTACAAGGGAAAATAACTTGTAGAGGACACCAGAAATTATCCATGATATACTTCTTTAATTTCGCCATGTATATAACCAACTCATTTTTATAAACTGTAGGTTCCAGTAATTGCAAAGTAGCTTATCAAACAAAACACACGGAAGTCAGTGAACCTTACGAGAAACATCCTGTATCAGGTGAGCCATGTCACTGAACGTTCTTGCACGATGCTAGACAGTTGGATTATTGGGAACGCGAGTGCAACCCTCAGAGACACACGTCGTAATTCAGTCGCCAGCTGACATCTGGTGGATAACTAGACAGACCAGA
>NW_020170477.1:294382-295417 GCF_000524195.1 Echinococcus granulosus
TCCTTGTATAACAGTTACCACAGAGAAGGGGTGAAGCAGATTACTTCCTATCGCATTTGGAATTTGCTTCAATCCACCCAATGCTTTATTCTAAATGACGCATACTAATTCTAAAATCAGAAGACCACTAACACCAAATTACCGTCGGATAATTGCGAATTTAAATACATCTACAGTGAGTAGCACTTGAACCATCAAAAAAAAACTTAGCGCGCACGAACTTGACGTTTATGCCTAAAAGAAAAAAGGGGAAACTACTATTAAAAAGCAAATCTGTTCCATCAAGGTACATCAGGACCACATCTGTTGTTTCATTCACAGCATCACGTTGCTTCCAAACAATTATTTATATTTAATTTGCTGTTGAGTTTAAAGTATATTATGTGTCCAATTACTTTATGTCGTAGTTTCAATTGTTAGGGGATTAGTTGCTTCTACACAATTTTGTTAACCTCCAAATAGGCTTTTAAAACATTCACATTTGTAAACAAATCTCAGGTGAATGCAGGTCAGATTAATGATCACGAGCTGTATATTAGCATCGCATATCGACATCACCGCTTGCAGGCCCACACTGGATGCGATGGAGAAGGTCTCGTGGTGGCTGCAACTACACTCGCACATACCGACCACGTGACACACACAGCACCCACAGGCTGTATCTGCCGGCATGCAACGCGATGGAGGTTGCGATTCAGTACGTGAGTATCATGTTGTGTGTCATCGCATCACCACCCACCGATGGGTTGAGGAAACTGTTGTACTCCCGCACCAGAGGAGAATGAGTACTGCATGGGGGTCAGCTCCACACCCCTTCATGACCATCAGCTAGAACAGACGGAAGAAGGCAAACCATATAAAGGAGAGGCACAAGAGGGGAAGAAAAGATGAGGACAAATGACCAAAATGGTAGAGTTAGAATTCGACATTTACTTACTAACACTGTGTCCGTGGCTGCGTCTGAGGTGCTGACGAATGTGGAGACAGAAACAAGAGAAGAAGCAGAGATGGATGGCGGCTGTAAAAGCGAAGTTT
>NW_020170477.1:295517-305665 GCF_000524195.1 Echinococcus granulosus
TATACTATCTGTGGGGAAAGGAGTTAATAAATAAATAAAAGTGATATAATGTTTTTTGTGCAAAGATCATGTTGTTGTAGTGGGTGTGGGATGGCGTATGGTTCTTTGGTGAGTGCCGAGCAGCGTGTGGTCGGTCTCGTATTAATCGGTGGTATGGGAGAGCAAAAGAAGAAGGTGATGATAACAAAGTGGTCAGTGTTAGTGTTCAGATCATGCAGAGTAGCGTGTGACAGGTGGTCGAGCAGAGCATTTGCAGAGGATTTTGCTGCATTGAGAAGTAAAAGAATGAGTAGATGAGTGCGCAAATGTTTCTGCTGCTTCGTGCATATCAGTGCTGTTATTCCAACTCAGCGATTCACATTGGCCATACTACTTGTTGTAGCCATAAATTAGGTAGACACACCTGCCACCACCACCGCACTGGTGGAATATCCTCTACTTATGTGGGTAACTAATATTCGTGCATTTGAAAACAAGTGGTCGAAGTCCATGTTTTTACACTTGTGTATCTACGGGCAAGCAATCCTTGTGTATATGGCTCATTCAAAGAACGTAAAATCAAACAACGCTTACAGAATGTGTAATAATTTTAGCAAACTATTTCCACTTCGGTTTAAAAAGGCAAATGTCATTGTCTTCCCTCTCTTTTCGGTAAATCATCGAGTTCTATGCATTTTGGCATGTTGTATTGATGAAATATGCAAATGCAAGTTTAGTTGGCATTCCTTCCAATATATAAAATGTACAAAAGTGTAGATGATGGCACTTCGTTGATGAGAGGAATGCAAGCGAACCAGATCGGAATGAAAACCGATGCTGACTGGTGCTTTTTGAGACAGGTAAACATTTAGTCGCAATCGCACCACATATTTTGCTTGGATTCGCCATAGTAGTCTATTGCCACACAATGGATGCATTATGCTCTGTCACCTCCATCACAACTAGCCATTTCATTGTGCTTGTCTGACTGGGTGTAGCCTCATTTATCATGAAGTAGCAACAAGTTTCAACAATGGGATCAGAAATTGCTAATTACCTCCCACTGTTGAGAGCAATTTCCAAGAATTGAGAACCCAAATGAAAGGAATGGAGGAAGTGCAAACTAGGGAAGCAGAGCCGTCAGGAACCTGTGACACACCTTCGTGGATCAGTATGCAGTGCATTTTATTGCCTAATTTATATTAACTATGAGCTGCAAGCAGTCTATTTTCCGTCATTGATGAAGCATCAAAATAAAGTGCCAATGCTGTCAATTATCTGCCATTATGTAGATACTGTTATGGTCTCCTCAGCTTTTAAATGAAATGAATGCAAGTTGCGTACTTCAAATGTTTCTATTTGTAGTATTGGGTTCCCTACTTCAATTTGATGCGCACACATTGTTCCTTCGAATGCGCTGAGGATTTTTGGGATGACTTAAATAATAATGGTGACAGCTGATTCTCTGTTCATCTTTGTTTCATCTACTTATTCACTAACTGTATGCATGAGTGTGCTTTTGTACCCTGCAAATTGGGCACCACTGGGCTTAGGTTTAGGTGCTAGTGACTTTTGACTTAAAAGTTGAAAGGTGCTATTTGATTATGGCAATTGAATGAGACTGAGTTGACCGAAGGTGCGGTTGATTACAAACAGCATGAATTGAGTGGTGTGTGTATGAGTACGCTTGTGACTGTGTGTGTGTGTGTTTGTGCGCAAGAGCGGCCAAACAGGATGTGAGAACGGAGGGACAGATTAAACAACTACTGATAGATGGGCAGACAGACAGATGGATAGGCAGGAAGACAGGCAGTGAAATGGGGGAAGAGGGGGTAGACGGAGAGGTAGAAGGACGGGAAGTGAATTTAAATTGGTAGTTCACTTACATCAGATTCGCCAACTCTTCAATTATTCGGCAGAGCGTCACACTTGACAAGTGACCTGTCTATGTCACCGCGATCCATAAACAAATGCTGGTTGAGGGGATTACGAACGGAGAAGTAATCAGGAATGAATAATTGAAGTGAGGATGCCAAGCCGCCACCTGCACCTTCGACCGTCAATTGCACGATGGCAAGTGGATTGTTTACAAAATGCCAGGGAACAAGCAGCGGCAAAGTCAAAAGTTCACCCGAGTACTGGGTGATAGTCCCACCTTCCTTGCTCTACATTATCGTGAATAAACACTTCTGTTGCTATAGCTCTTTACCTATGTCCCTATCATTTAATCAATTGCATGGAGGCATCCTTCCGTTGACAAACGTCAGTTTGGCATTCTGGCTTACAAGGCTGGGGTGCAGTATTCAAGATAAACGGTACTGGAAGCTCATTCAACCAAGGAGACACATCAAAGTATCAAGGTTTGAAATCGTCATAGCACAATGTTTGCCTCAATTCCATTGCGATATCTCTACGACTGCGTGTTCTAGCTCTCGATGGGTTCATTTTGTTCTATGACAAGTAGTAACAAGGACGAAAGGAAAGATTCCTACCTTCATTGAGCAGCCTCCTAAATTCAGTTTAAAGTCACCATTTTGGATGTAGAATGCACGACAACATCGACTCTGACGGTGCAAACCAACCATGCAGCTCCTTTTCAGTATAAATAACCAAGACTGTTGTATCAATGACCACTTCACTCACCTTCTGCCCCAACGATTGGCACAGACCCTAAGGTCATGCCTCAACACGAAATGTTCGAGACTTGGAGGTTACAATAATGATAAAATCCTCCTTCCTTTGCAGTATCTGCCAGACCATTCGATTTGCATTCGCGCCATTCCTGGCGCCCATTCTGATCGCACAGACGGTCATGGAATTCTTTCTCCGTATTCACGGTAAAGTAAATCAGCACAGGCCAGCCTGACTTCATTGAGGAAAGAAAAAACATAAGACAATTAACCTGGATCATCAAGGAGGTAAGCAGCCTGCAAAGAACGTCAATAGTTCCATGATCATAGGCTCAGATTTTGCAAATTGCAGTAAAATAAACGAGTATTTAGCTGTTATCATTAACAGTGAATTATGGCTACTTTGAAAATGGAGTAGGGGATGGTGGGAGAACAGTAATAGCTTGGATATTTAAGACAGTTGCTTTTGTAAAATAGACGTTACTTTAGGCACTGCCGGCGAGAGCTGCTCAAATTCCACGTCTAGAGGGAATCGGTGACAAAAATCAGCTTAACAAGATGGATGCCTCAGAGCACATTGGCAGCCGTTCCTTATGTTAAGCTGTGAAAAGATTTTTACAGCCAAGAATAAATTTCAGACAACATCGGAGGCTGGCCGTCAAAAATTTCTTCAATTTCGCCATTAATATAACCGCCTTGCTTGCATAAACTGTAAATTGTTGTAATAGCAGCGCGGATTATCAAACGAGATATAGGGAAAGCAGTGAGTCTTGCGAGTGACGTCTGAGGTTACATGAAATAGTTCTCTAGACGGTTTCAGCACAGGTTCATTCCATCTTCCTCGCACAAATTTAGGCAGCTAGATTATGGGCTACGTGAATGCAACCCTTGGAGACACGTTGTAGCTCAGTCGCTGGCTAATATTTAGAGCTTGCTCATTTCGAGGTCATAGAAGTTTGACATTTAAATCACTCTAACTAGTAAGTGTTGTCTCGAGTCACTTTGATCGTGATGTTAATTCATCTTTCTTGTGGTATCCGAGGTTAAGTGATATAAGTAAGGGTGCGTTGCCTGCACATCATCCGTAGAAATCATCCCGGAATCCAGCTATCTGCAGTTGTTGGATTCCTTTGCTTAAAAAATTAGATAATGCGCTGGGGTTATTGAATAGTAGCTAATCTATCTGCAATACGCTTCCTCCATCCACTTTTCGCTTTCTAATTCAATCAAAATGCTTTGCTGAGTTGTTCCGGTTGATGCGGAAGGTCAGAGCAATATGGCCGTTGAAAATTGTAAAGCGGTGGCTGTGGTTACAGTCATGGATATGGGGATGGCTATCGTTGTAACCAAGCATCGTAGCGGCATTCACAAACCTAGACAAGTTCAAGCCAGTGTTGGAGGAGTCAAAACCGAAAGTGGAGCCGTGTAGACTAAGGGGCATGAGTGCTTAATGTTGTAGAATTAAACAAGCGTCAAATCAACACATAATCCCATTTCAATGCCTTCATTGTGCACTCTGGTGCCAAAAATTTAGCCAAAATGGAAAGGCACAAGTGCAAATAAATTCTGGTACTAAATCCGTAGACTAAGCAACACGCGAATTCCACTTTACAAGGCGGTTAAATTGGGTTGGCATGTTAACCAATTAACAGCGGTCCTTGAGGATGCGTTTTCAGTGCTCAGTCACCCAGCAACTACCATCCAGACTCCTTGCAGTATCAGTACGGTCCAGATTTGCAGAATTGCTTTGGAATAATTCAAGAGTTAGATAGTCAAGGGCGTTAAAAGTGGAACAAGGCTTCTGAAGCACATCCAACAATGCATTATAGCCAGTGTTTGATTTAATAAGCTGTACTCTTATTTAAACGCAAAGGCAAACACAATGTCACATTCTAAATGCCGCATTTCTTTCTGGAAAAATAATGGCATTAAACGATGCCTAAACAAGCGAGATGGCAAACTTGGATTAACAACAACGATGAGCGACCATTTCAAACCATGCTTAACTTCATACTGAATGCTTACTTTCAACACTATTCAATTCAACCCACTAATAATGACTAATTTTGCCAAGTGGAGGCATATTATACAGTCCTTATGCATGAGAAATTAATGTTTAGCAGGTGAAAACACTTGACAAAAGAACATTTTTGGCTATGACTTGGGGCGGTAGACCGAAAAATTGGTTCGGGTGTTTGGGGTAGATGTATTCCATAGTGTCCAAATGACATTCGGGTCAACAAATAAACGGGTAAAATGGGAAAGACTGATCTGCCGGAGTAATCCTTGGGGTGAAGCAGAACTTGCGTGATTGGTAGGCTTCTGCAAACTTCTGCATATTGCAAAGAGAATACCCACGAACAAAAATGGGCTTAAGTCATGATATTGAACTGCTCATGGCAATAACAACATTTTAATCATCAAAATAAGCAAAATGACAAGCTCTACATAATTTTGGCTTCAATTTCTAACTCATTGTAAAATGAGTAGGAAAAAAGAGCGTCATTTGCCTTGTTTTAGAACATGAACAATTGAATTAGAGCTCCTTACTTATGTCAACGTTCATCATAGCCACTTCAGGCTGTGTGCAATGCATATTAAATACTGCCCAAACGTCTATGCCTTGGAGGGAAACATAAGTTGCACCTTTCAGTAGCCTCAAACATGACCTAAATAGCCCTTCTATGTGTTTGCTGATCTCCAGTCCACAATAAACGGTAAGAGGAAAGAAGACGAACTCACTGGAAAATCCCGCATCGTTGATGCATTCAACTTGGTCGATTGATCCGATGGCTGGTTGGTGGTTGATTATAGTACCCATATCTCGTCTTAGAATTGCTAGACTTGTTAATCGTCAAGTGGTTTGGTTCTAAGTGCGTCCCCTGAAATCCGGTTTTGGCTTGCCCACTTAGCGTACAAGAATGAAACACATGTGGACGCTGCTGGGACTTCTATCTCCAGACTGTCCATTAGTGAAATCCCAATCCGCCTCAACCCAAAAATTCGTGTCGAATTCTCCTAGAGAGGCGCGGTATAAGGTGTGCAAGATCGGCTGTTAGATGCGTTTGCTTCTCACCTACCGCCGCACTTACTTTGCCGCCAAAGGAGTCGTGTCCGGCAATTCTTTCTCACTCGAGATTTGACATGCTGACCCTCGAAGAACGTGCTCATCTCGAGGTTGTAGAATTTTGATATTTAAATCGCTTTAGTTAACAAGTGCTGTCTCAAGTCACCGCCATCGTGGACTCAATTCGTGTTTCTTGTGGTATGCGAGGTTAAAGGATGTAAATAAGGGCGCGTTGCCTCTACATCATCCGCAGAGTCTATCCTAGAATCAAGCCATCTGCTGAGGATAGATTCCTTCTGTCAAATAAAATTTGCTAATGTGCTAGGGTTATTGAATAATAGTTAATCTATGTGCAATAAGCTTGCTCCTTCCACTTTCCGCTTTTTATTTCAATTAATGTGCTTTGCTGAGTAGTTCCGGTTAATATGGAAGGCGATTTCACCTCGACTCATTATAAGTGTGAAGCTGTGTTTGTGGTTATGGTTATGTGTTGTGGGTATGGCTACAGTTGCAACCAAATATCTTAGCTGAATTCAAAAGCCTAGAAAAGCCCAAGCCAGTGTTGAAGTCAAAACCGAAAGTGCAGCCGCGTAGACCAAGGAACACGAGTGCTTCATTATGTAGAATTAAACAAGTGCCAAATCAGCGCATATTCCCACCTCAGTGCCTTCATTATGCACTCTGGTGCCAGACATTTAACCAAGGTGGAAAAGTGCAAAGCAAGAAGATTCTGGTGCCAGATCTCAACTGAATGAAATGTTGGGACAAATGACACATCGACACCGTAGACCAAGCAGCACGCTACACTCGCCATCGACATTAAACCAGTATCTCGCCAGTCAAACTCCATTAGAAACGGTTCGGTTCATTCTGGCAGTTTGTGCCCTCTTTATCCTTAATGGCCTCTCCCGTCTCCGCTCCATGCAAGTCAAAAGACCAATGCATAGGGAAGAGATGGAATTCATAGAAACTAGGTGCAAGCGATGCCACCTCTTCCCTTGTTTTTAGGTTAATTTCTCTACTGCTTTTCATTCTCCCGTTCTTTGTTTGCTCGCGTCATCTCAACTACTATTTTAGATGGTGGTGTTTTAAATGGGCATGCCAAGGGAGGTCTGTGGGCTCACAGCAAGAGCTCCAGCTACATGTTCATTCCCATGCGTAGTTATTCTAACTCTCCCTAATTCTTGCGTGCAGCTGCCTCATGGGAAGAGAAGTAGATAAATGAATGGTTGAGTAGATGAACGGACGAAAGAAGTAACCAAATCAAGAATGCAGCACATTATCAAACAACAGTTCTGGACTAACACACTCGGTGCACAGGCATCAAAGATTAATATCGGTTTACTCTCGTACATTCCTTTTCCTATTTTCCTCTGCTTTTTGAATCATTTCATTATCCTCATCCACCACTTGTTCTTTTTTAGGTGAGAAATTAATCATCTCCGCCTAAACGGAGAGATAGGGTCACCTGTACTCTCCTCCCTAGTAAGGGGCAAGGAGTTACACAAGCACGGGATTAGGATAATTTACCATGAACTAGCATTTGCCAATTTCATAGCAACATGTAGGGGTGAGTCGCCGATTTCTATTCCTCATTCATTACTCGATAACTTTATGCCTCTTTGTAATGCATTTTGCAAACGATAAATCAACAGCAGACGTACTGAATCACAATTCCCTGCTCAGTATTATTGGCCCGTTGCAAAAGCACAGAAGTAAACTAAGCTGAGCTCGTTTAGGCTTGGCCAGGCTAGACTAGATCCTGCTACTTGCTCTATTATTTATGCTTTATAGCTACTTTCATGCCCCAGCATTCAAGTACTGGTTCATTTACCACTGTAAATCGTCTAGAAAGACGCTGAAGTCAAATGGGGCTTTTCTATTTTGTCTTCCAGATATTACGCTAAGTAATATGATCTGACCGGAAAAGGACGTGGAAACCTCCTGCCCTCTCTTTCCTACCTAAATTCTAGTTCAATGCTACTTCTGCGAGTGCCTCATTCTTCTTCCAATGCATTGCATCTCACATTATACGTCACCACACCTCACCCTGCCTCGTTTCTCCACTTCACCCAACAGATTTCGATAGACAGGTGCAGTTTCATGCACTCACCTTCCTTCGTTGCAATTAAGTGAGGCCAGAACTCCTTCCTGATCCACCCTACGTTTAATTTGCTCACCCCGACATCCTCTGAAGCCAAATTTACTTCTCTCCCATCTCCTTCTCCTCCTGCGGCATTCCTTGCCAATGTCATTTTGGAGATTTCCACCCATCTTTCATTATCTGTGTCCACTTGCCATTCATCCGTCTACGCTTTCACCTCAGTGCCTCAATCGTAGTCATGTTTTATGCTGTAGGCCAGGTTGGATGCAGACTAGACTATACTGCACTTCACTAATGACTCCATTTTATCTCTCATCACCTGTTGCCTCATTAGGTGCAAATGCTCATGTTTTGCATTCCTTTCTACTGCCGCAGCTCATCCCAGACCCCATTTATTTAGTCTCTCCTCCCAATGTACTCTTGAGAAGGAAAGTGAGTGCCTCGATACGTTATTAGTGTGCGAATGGTTTGATAGCAGAGTGATATGGACGCTAAACGGCAGGAAGGAAAAGGAGCATAGTGTCAGGAACGAGTAGTCTTGCAATTTCGAGGAATCGTCAAGAGAAGAAAAAGGAGATAATGAAGAGGGACGTGAAGGTAGCAAAGAGTGATGAAAAGGATCAGGGGAGGTGGATACAAAAGGAGGTTCAAGTTATTATGATTTGGAAAAACCAGCACCGCCATCGACATTAAACCAGAATCTCGCCAGTTAAACTCCATTAGAAACAGGCAGCTATTTTCGCCATTCACCAATCCAAGAAGAGCAGCAGTGGTATGACACCATAGGCAAGAAAACTTGGATAGTAAAGTATCCCACACCTGTAGAATTGCCTTATCATGTAATTCTTGGTGACGATTTCCTACTTAGCGCTAAGGTAGCCCAAAAGGCAGCCCTGAATATTTTGGAAGCCATCTTTTTACCCACCAATATACTAAGCCTCGACAGTCCTTCTCTAGTAAAGGCAGACTGACGATATTTGTACCACCCCGTTCAAAGCTGCAGCAACATCCATGGACAACCTAGACGGTCTCTGTACTCAGCTTGACTATGTTACCAACAACAAGATGAGAGAACCTTGAAAACTGCTGGTTCAATATGAGAACACATTCTCATAGCAAGGCGCTAACCTGGGCATAACATGAATAGTGATGCCGTCGACGCCTGAACAGTTTGAAAGTGACCCAGATGCCTGCCATCTCCTCCGCTAGAAGTGAACCGTCGTAATCGTAAATGATCAGAGACGAGATTATGAATCCCTAGAAGTCATTGTGAGTAAAATTAAATGCCCCGGTAAAGAGGGAGGGAAGTATAGTTGCGCGTCAACTACGAAAAGCAGAACACAGTGCCAGAGTACCTACTGCATTTGGTGCAACGAATTCTCGGAATGGAAGAAATGGAGGCTGTTACGAACTTAACAGCTGTTAGGCCTAAGTTGGAAATGGAGATACTAGCATAGAGGACCCCATTTATCACACGGCTTTTGGCTTTCCCCTGTGCCCAGTTGAAAAATGCGGCGTTGGCAACTGAGGAGGGGGGCGAGAAACCTCATCACATTAATTTGGCAGTCAAAATGTTAAACTGTAAACGCAGCTTAATTTTTGACTTGTTTGGCATAATCAAGCAAGAATAATAATTACTATTTTTTCTCACTGGAACTAACTACATGTCCAGCCACTGTTAAACGAGGGTGCATTCCTAGAACACGTAGCCTGTTACTAGCGATACATCAATTTATGTAAGACTATTCCGAGTAGCTGACTGTCAATTTGACAGGATTTGACGATCCCTAGACTTTAGACACTGCAATCCATCTTGTAAAGGTATTTTACTCCCGTTTTTATGGCCCGTTTTTAGTTTTCCGCCTTTTTCGAAACAATACTTCCGGTTGCACCAGACCAATGCGTGCCACCTTTCGCTACGAATCATGGTAGTAAAGGCTGAGAGGCAGACTGGCAAGCTTCATTTGTGGCCCGACCCTCTGCATATTTATCACACATTCATGTCAGCATCGGCGACAGCACTCCGTATAAGGGGTTATGTGAATCTACTGCATGATGGATGGAGCTGTCACTACTTCAAGCATCAGTGATGCACGTTCTCATCAAAAGCGGGCTTCTCAGTATCCTAGCAGAGCAGTCCACTTAATTCGCCATGCACTGAGATGAAGTCGACTGAGGAGAGCATTTGCGTTAGCTCTCTGTCAATGATGAGGATGGTTGTCAGAAGGTAACAAGAGGTCTAGTTTCACTATCTCAACAGATTGTGCGTGAAGTGCATTTCTTTATTTCGTCCACTGATGACTCGACAACTCCTTCCCCAACTTCCAACGCGGATGGGTCTGCCGTTGTTGTTGTTGTTGTTGTTGAG
>NW_020170477.1:305765-313437 GCF_000524195.1 Echinococcus granulosus
CAGACCCAACCAGATCTGCAGCCATCCATCTCTGCCCTGGATTGTAAATTTACTTCTTATTCGAAGGCTCTTACTACTGTCACTCAGGTGGAGACATAGAGTATAAGTTTGAAGCGATCTCTCACAAAAGGGTAGAACATTCTGCCCATAGATACTAACTAGGGTCCTGACAAATTTGCATTCTGCCCTGTAATTTGTCAAACTGGCTTAGTCTCATACTAATTTATTGGCACTTCCTGAAGGCAGGTCCTCAGTGGAAACACTGGTCCGCGGCAAACCTGGTTCATTTGCCTTTATAGTGGTACACATTAGCCAAGTGTGGAACCCTCCACCCTCAAATAATTGCTTTTGTTGATACAACGTTTTATGTTTGGATAAGGATAAAAAGGCTCCAAAAAGTGGCATAACATTTGAAAAGAATTTGTAACTAGAAATGCCAGAAAACTGTGCATATCAGCTTGTTGATTTGTCTCTTTTCAACAGAACAGTTTTCCCTCCTCTCAGTACAGTTCAATTCAGAGACAGTGCTGGGGAGAGAAGTAATTTCATCGTTACGGATTCCACTTTTAAAATGACAAATTAAGTTTTTGTGATAATGATAATAAGCTCTTCTTCACCTTTATTCAATTAGGCAAGAAGAAACATTAACTTCTACAGTAAATCCTTTCCTCGTCTGATTATGGGGCAGCTGGGAGGCTCTCCCTTAGTAGGTCTTCCTTTCCATCGTTACTGATTCATCTCATCGATGCAAACTGTGCCATGAAAGGTGAGATAGTAAAATCGTAACTGCTTCTCAGTGTAATTCGGACGCAAGCACCTCCGAAGCAGCCGAAGCATATTTGAGGTGCGATTAAGTAACCTGGGGTGGGAGGGATATTGACCAGTGCTACTGTGGCGTTATCAAATTTTGTGGATCGGGCCCTTCCAGGAGCTGATCGCTATGATGGTGGCTGCGTGGACTGATAGACGGGGTGCCTTGCCAATGCAGGAGTGAAACGTATGCCCTCAGCGTAAGCGCTTCATGGACGTGCGTTATGTCGCCTCTCCATCAGCGAGGCTACTGGTCCTAGAGCTTGTTTTCTCATCATTCTATGGTAGCTGAACATGTAAATCTTCACACTGCAGAGTGAAAGTCGGGTCATTACATTACCAATCGGCCATAAAACCACTCAAGATGGTGGCTTTTTTCTGCAGGATTCACGTTTGCTTATCGTGTTGGATATCAATGGACGCATTTTGTCAGCTGTTGAGGTCTGGGTGGAAAAGTTAGGAAAGAAAACGAAATTTGGAGATGAAAACTTCCTTCTTTATTTTTTAGGCAACAATTTCACGCAGCATTGCTCTTTAATCATCACGTAGCCTCAAATTTTAGGTAAATTCATTACACTATTAATTTTACCACACCATGATATGTAGAGATTATGGCGAAGTGTTTTGCGCGCATCGATGACCTAGAGGTGTGGAGTTCGCTGACACTTTTCTGCCTCTTTTAATGCTTAGACAGAGGTTATTCGATTTCATCGGCTACCTGATAAGTTCCTCTTAATGATGCAGACTGTGTTGATCATTTCAGATCACCTACTAATCGTACCTTATTTTACTGGGCCATCAAGCTCAACTGTCTTGACTAACAGCGTATGGCGATTTTCCCTTCATTTCAGTTGTTGGTGCTTAAGCGCCTCCTTCCTCTTTTCGAGATTATAGATAGAGGAGCCGTACCGATTTACAAAGTTATACGATGGCCACTTCCTCTTTTATGCCATGAAGAGGCTGCTTTTATGGATTTACTGGTACAAACAGATGATTGCGGTATTGTCGTCTGCCCTGATCATGGCATTGTTCGTGCGCAGTCCGCCTCCTAGTAGCGCTAACGCGGAGCAGATATTGTTTGCAGCTTCCACAACCACGGCTCTTGCCTTGTCATAAACGCCGAATCGGAAGATGTTGTTGTGGTTTGAAGGGCCCACAGCAAAGAGGTCCACTGCATCTGCATCACCAATTCACTGCACCAAAGCCCACAGACCAAACTTTCGCTGCTCCGTTCACGTGTCGACATGACGCCACTCTTCGTGTGAGCCAGGCGGATATGGATTCCAACACCGCTTATGTCTTAAAGGCCCTGCTGAAAACGTCGCCGTCACTCCCATAAACTTGCATTCAAAGTGGTGCGTGAAGGTGCAGTTTAGTGCATGTGCATCAACGATAGCCACCAATTGCAGAAAATGCTGCCAGTCACACAATATTCATAATTCCAACCACACTACTAATAGAAAAAGTCTGGCTGAACAAACAGAGGATGGTACCAGGACAGTTGGATAATGAATTGTCATGCAGTGACTGGCACCGTATTTACGGTCAAGTATGAGATGTGTGCATTCATAAGGTCAAATGCATGACCTCAAAATATTGCCTTTCAGCCCACAAAATAGGATCATTCATTGCCTGTTCCCTAAATCGAACTCGGCTTCCACCACCCGCCTGGCTGTGAACAGTGAAGCAGGCTTTAATATATTTCCAGCCACATTTTCCACCTGATCTACAGTTCTCCATCTCTTCTGTAAGTGGAAAATGGGTCTAATTGCCAACCGAAGTCCCTCAGTATGACTCAGATGGAGGATGGAGGCCATCTTGTGAAGAAGGGAAGGAAAATTGGCCATAGCTTTTACCTAGTGCATTGAATAACTCACATCCTGCCTGATAATTTGCTAAGCAGCGTAGTTTTAAGCTGACTTCGTGGTGCACCCGGAAGACAACTGCTAGGTAGGAAATTTGATCTTAGGCAAAACACGTTCATCTGACTTTTAGTGTTATAAATCTGCCAGAATTAAAGTCTCTATCCGACACAAGTGAACGAGGAGTTGGAAATCCATATTCAGACTGCTTTATCCAAATTAACCTGCATGTCATCAAATGTGTTTGCTGATTTATGATGGAGTTGACTAGCACAGGAAGATAACAGAATGCCAATCCTTTTGGTGAAAATTCTTAGCCAGCACTGCTTACTCAATGCCAAATCGCATTATTCCCATTTTCTTCCAGCCACAGTGCTGGACACCCTCGAAACATTTCAATAAGCACAAACTTCTAATTTTTCTGTGTCATTTTTTCGTTTCTGCTTACTTAGGCCTTTAATGAATGGGCAGTTTGGTGTAATTTGACCTTTGAGTAAGAAGAAGAATTCGGCTATGTCTCTGATTTGATCCCATTTTCGTTGTACTTTATCGGGGCTATATATTCCCAATCTCACCCCATGCCAAGTGGAAGTCTGTACAAGACTAAGTGCGTCTTTACTGCTTTAATGGAATTTTATTGCCCTCTGCTCACCTCTCCAGAAAGACTGATTTCCATGCGTAAATCCCAGACACCTTTTGTTGTACCACGATGAGTCCTGGCACTTGGCAAGCTAATTGTGTGCTCAATTCATAGCAGCAGACATGTTTTCGGCTGGAAGCAGAGGAATCAGCTATGAAATTTAGGAACAGATAATAGTTTGGGACTTTGCTGGGTGTTTTTTTGCTTGTGCATGCATATGACTCAAAATTACTTGTCACTTTTACTTTGCGAATGTCAATTTACCTATTTCCTCCGAGGGGACGAGGTCATCCAGGCTCAAAGACGGGACCTTAAAGAGGGCGCTTCGAGAACATGTAGTGCATTCGCTTTCTAATTGGTAGCTTATACATTTCGTGTGCCATTACTTATTCTGCTTAAATTCATTTACCGTGTCCAAGGAACCTGTGAGTGCTTAACTAGCCCGAATGTATAAAAATCACATTGTCTTGAGTCGTCTAAGAAGGCCCATCTCAAAGTATTTGCGACAAAACTCATCAAAGCAGGCAGACATTTACTGGATAGCGTCCACGTGTGGTTCTTCAGTACGCCTAATCCAAGGGATGGGTGGGAATGAAGAGGCTATGAAACCACCAACACTATGTACCTTAGCAAAGCTTACGTGGTAAACCAATGAATTGCTGTTTTAACGTCATCTTTGAGGGGTTACAAGAGTATTCTTTCTTCCTTGATCCATGAAATAAAGAAATGATTTTCACATTAGTCACCAGTGAATGCTAAATGCCACCTGCTGACCACCTCAATTATGGTATTGGCTGAAGTAAAATTATTTTTTTGACAGGCCAAAATGAATATCCATGCTGCTGAGGGAATGGATGCATTCCCATCTGCAGCCTAGCTACGCGAAATCAAGGGTATTATCCTTCGGTTATTCAGTCCAAAATGAAGAAATTCGTGTTCAGCTTAGTGTTGGGCATAGGCTGGACGCCATTGGGAGCGATTATGTCAAAGGTTAAAATGAATAATGAAGAGTGAACGTGAATGGGGAGAAAAGCTGACCCTGACAGAGCCCTGTACAAGTGTGCAAAATTTTTTTGTGGATGGGGAGTGAGAATCATACTTACGCATTTCAAAAATAGCATTCATTGCTAATTTTCGCCGATCCAAGAGATCAATATAACTCCATGTTTCCTTTTGGCTGGTAGACCTGCCTGAGGAGGCTGAGGATGAGCAGGATGTAATTTTCGAGTCTGAGGTAAATGTGATCGAGAAGGTGGAGGCAGAGCTCGTTGAATCGTGATTGAGGCCAGCTGCTGCAGCTAGGTTGCGTTTGCATGGAAAGAATGGGAGTGTGAGGCAGACTAAGTGTATATATTTGGAACCAAAATTAAATTTTGCAAGACTTCTGTATCTTGCACGGAAATACATGAAGCATGGATTCCAGTGAACATAATCTGTATTAGGATTGGCAATAAACAACTAGCCAAGCCCAAATTAGGCATGGTGTGCGCAAGCTCGAACTCCAGTTCGATTTTACCTGGCCTACGCATAGCCTAGCCTTAGACGATAAGGTGAAGAGAAGAGAGTGAAGGAGGGACGAACCAAAGAAAACTGATAAGTGTTAAAAGTCGGAAAAGAGGAAGTTACGCGTTTCGTGATATATTCCGCTCATCGGCCTCTTAAGCCTCACAAGCAAGGGAATATTAGTGCGAATGAAAGATCACTTGCAATCCTTTTGGCCCTTCCGATCGTAGCGTGTGTCGGAGATAGAGGCGGATTCTAAGACTGTAGAAAGCTTCAAAACTTCCCGCAATCTCACGAACTGACTATCGCGCAATGAAATAAACCTTTACAGAGGTGGGATTTTGATCGCCTAAAACTTAGATAGGAAAAGGAATTGCAGCAGCCGTAAAGTCATTGGACTGTTTCGAAGATACACTCAAGGAATGCCTCTTATTGAACTATCAGCAGCTGTGATACGAAAGCAAATGACCAAATAATTGCTTAATCTTGTTATGCTGGCTAGTATGTGCTCAAAATTAACACATTATTTTTTTTCTCTATTATCATTCTTTATGTTAAGCAGACCAATGGTCTCAAAATTATAGTTAAAACTTATCATTGTTAGTTAAGAGCATGTAACCCTGTGAGCAGAAGCCAAATAGAATACACAGGTGAACAAAGAAAAGGTGATAGGACGATGGGTGTAAAGTTTGCATGTCCTAATGGATCCTTTAAATGGAATGGCCGTAAAAGTGTAAAAGCTGTCTACATGTCGTATTCTTCGCACCAGGCTTGAAATATAGAAGCGACCGTCCACCACTTTTCTGAGTAATATTGAGCAGAAAATCTTTTGTAGTCACTGGATTTTTATGAAGTGTACCAACAGTAGCTGCTCATTTTCTATTCACACGTGATGTCTAGGCGTGTACATCCTGTAAATTCCTTTATTGTAGTCAACAGGTAGCGCTCGGTTCGAACGGCAGTCCACACCTAGATACGCGCGACCTTACCCCTACTGCGTCATTTCGCTTGCCTTTCATTCTGGCTAATTTGGATATCTGAGTTTGTTAGATGATTGATCTAGGAAGATAGATAGATAGATTTGTCTTCCTCTTTCGCCTAGAAAACTAAATGTTTACAAGTTCGTTTATTCATTTTAAAGCAGCGCGAACCGATTGTGTACCACCAAAATTAAAGTGAGTAGCGGTGGCAGTAAGCGCAGAGCCGAACATGCTAATACATTCTTGAGAAAATATGTTTAAAAATGAACACTAGGTATCAAAAAACAACTATTACGATGCCCATTTGTTCAACCTTGGCTCAAATGTCTTAGGAGCAAATCATTTTTTTAATTGGACTAGTGCGAAAACCGCCTATTTGCACACAAACTGCCTCTGAATTCAGGCAAAAGAGTCATCTTTAACCAGCACTTTTTACTTTTATAGCATAGAAAATTTCTAACAAATTTCCTCTTCAACGAAATTTTCTTAGTAAGAAGTATTATATTTGAAGTAGTTTACTGATTTTACGAAAACAGCCGCAGAGCAAGTTTTGACGCAGAGAGAGAAGCGAAAGGCGATTTAAGCGCTGATTTACAAGGAGAGGAAGTGTAATTCAAATGAGGAGATAGGTCGATGTTTAGGCTGATGTGTTTTCGAAGCATGGCAGACATTACTTGCTGTTTCTTTGACCAATGGAAGGGAACTCAAGGTGTGTTATGATGAGAAGAATAAAAAAGGGCGCAAAACCTATTCTTAAAGAGCTCCCGAGCAAAAAAGATTGCAAATGTGAGCGCCTAATCATAATTACATACAAAGAACAGAGTTAACTTAAAGGAACGAAAGATGGCACCATACTGCAGGATAGTTTACACCAATCACATAAACCAATTTGTTGCAGGGAAATGGAGTCCCTCCATGCATTCCTATCTCTTTTCACCAACGACCAACATTTCATTTCACCAAATTGATACTAAAAACTGAGAGCGTGCAGATCCACGTAAACCTACATCTGGTTCTGACACAGACTGCTTTAGAAATGCAAAGCTCATTTTGTTCCCGCGCACAATTTGGTTTCAATATGGCTTAGATTGGTAAAATAATTCAGTTTCAAAACCCAGATGTTACGTGCAGAAGAACTGCAGAACAAGAAAGCAGTCGCTAATTGAGGCTTGACCAACACTCTTCGAATGTGTTACTCACGATCCGAGAATAGCGCTTTAGCTATTCAGCATGAAAGTTGCTTTTAATCTTCATTCTGGTGGAGTGGATAAGAGAGCCGTACAACACAAATGCGATTGTGGCTGTCATGTGAGCAGTGGAGGGTGTACCAGTGCAGCATGTGCCTGCGTCACAAGGAATTTTGACAAATGTTGTCCGGTTCTTTGTTTATTGGTACCCTACACCTACACGTAGGGCTGTCACCGAAGTTATGGTAAAGCGAAATTACATAGACCACAGACGCGTTCACTAATGGCAACTGGCTGTGCCATTTGGCATGCTTTACGAAAGGATTGACTTATAAACAACGAAAAAAATATAAGAATTCCTCGCTTCGATACTACTAACATTCAGTAGGCTTATAAGCAGCAGTTGGATTGGTCAAGAAAATCATGATTGCATATGTGCATGCATGATCAACAATGTGCCTGAACCGCGGCCACAGTCCTCCTCTAAGAAACTGGGTGGAAACCGACTTAAGTAAGCTAAACTAAATCACTTCTAAGGCTAGATTTGCGCGTAATACTCATCTGTCGAACAATATCACTTTGGTTTGATAAAAAGCTGTGTAGATGGTGATGCTTAGAAGTCAAATTTCCATGTACAAACCGCAATTTCTCGAGTACGCAAGCAACTTTGCAGACTACTTCACAACATTA
>NW_020170477.1:313537-314714 GCF_000524195.1 Echinococcus granulosus
AACATTCATTAGGCTTATGAGCAGCAGTTGGATTGGTCAAGAAAATTATTGTGGCTGGGGGCATGCATGATCAACATTGTGCCTGAACCGCGGCCACAGTCCTCCTCTAAGAAAGTGGGTGGAAACCGGCTTAAGTAAGCTAAACTAAATTACTTCTAAGGCTAGATTTGCGAGTAATATACATCTGTCGAACAATATCACTTTGGTTTGATAAAAAGCTGTGTAGATGGTGAGGCTTAGAAGTCAAATTTCCATGTACAAACCGCAATTTCTCGAGTACACAACCAACTTTGCAGACTACTTCACAACAACTCGA
The DNA here is from genome assembly GCF_000524195.1 of Echinococcus granulosus. Taxonomy (NCBI): domain Eukaryota; kingdom Metazoa; phylum Platyhelminthes; class Cestoda; order Cyclophyllidea; family Taeniidae; genus Echinococcus; species Echinococcus granulosus. The sequence goes on from NW_020170477.1 coordinate 313,854, forward strand.
CCAAATCTCATTCATTCATGCATTTGCTTCACATAAATACAGTAGTGCCATGGGAGAAGCTGATTTACCCAAAGCGTTTGAGACCCAGAATCTTAAAAACTTCAAATTCGTCTGTCGCATGGGAAAGAGTGTCGTGATTGAGGTAGAAAGCAAGCATCAAATTTCCCGTCATTGTGCAGTGGTAGAAATTTCAAACCCAAAAGTGTATGCTACTACGGAACACATAGGGAAGGGTGGGGAAGCGTGCTGTGGAGCTGAGCGTCTATTGTGTCAGTACAAGGTGTCCGAAATAAAGTGCAGGACTAGAGTTTCAGTTCTAAATGTGGTTAAATTTAGGTGTAGATTCCATTTCCTTATCCGTATAGATTTTTCCCAGAATACCTGTGAGTGCGATATTGTAGAGATAAAATTTATGAATTTCTCGCTGTTTCAAGCCATCCAAAGTCCCTAGATTGCAATGCGACAAATGTTCATGACAGATCCTTCCTGAGAGTCCCAATTTCTTTCCCTTGAAGACATTCTTCCTCCGTAACCACAAAATATTACAGAGAGTAGAAAACCAAAGCCATTGCAATTACGAAGTACCCAGAGCACACATCTTGACCTAACAAGCTTATAAGGTGGGTGGATAATGATTGCGATGCAGAAGCTTGGTATGCTCAATCTCACCATTCGTTGACGTTTCATGGCTCAGCATGACTTCTTTTTTGAATACATACAGAGGTATTATCCTACCTTTTAGGAGATAATAATTATGTGTTTGCGGGAGAATCACTTCTGCACATTACCGGCGAGTAAATTCGCAAAGAAGATAGAGAGAAATACAGCATGTCTACGGTTAGTCAAAATCAACGAAGCGGG
>NW_020170477.1:314814-317848 GCF_000524195.1 Echinococcus granulosus
CAATTTTCAGTTCTCAGGAGAACATCAATTTGAAAAAGTTCTGATCTAGGCTTGCACTAAATAATGTAGTGTTTGAAACCAACTTCATATCTTTGTTAAGTCATTTTGGCAGAGTTGCTCCAAGGTCGGCGCGCAATTAGTTGGCTTCCCGCCTTGTTTAGAATAATTCATTTCTGTATAGAATTCCAATGAGCTTCTTTAGAAGGAGATGGCAACTACACCAATTGAAAAAGGACTATGCGGAATGTGATAAAAGATTTATTAAGAAAAAGTACAAGGAGGTGAGGACCCGTTTTTATGCTATTGTGGTAATGCACTTGAATTTTGCTCGCATCATGATAATTCAGGATTAAAATGGTTATAATTTTGAAAGGTATTATCTCTTTTTAGGGACAAAAATTTCTATAAGCAGGTTTTGCACTTTTTTGCACATTGTTGCATCTGTATGTGTTGCTATTCTTATATAGCAATGCGGACCCATTGCTACATACAGAATATCATAGCTTAAAGTAGGAGATCGTGAAACATTTGTTTTGTTGTTTGATAAAGTCATTTTTACCATGAATTGGTTCGAGATTGTGTATTGCAGCCAAAGTATTTCGTCCGGTCTACAAATTTGGTTTATTTTTATTTACCATTAGCTCCAATTTTTATTTTTTAGTTTTTCAACCGCAAACTTGCTAAAATTTCTGCTTGCTGCATTGAAAGCTTATAGTTTTTTTTTATTTTGATTGCACATGTAATTGGCTTCATGACCACGAGCGGATTTGGATTTGAATCGTTTACTGGGATTATAATTACTACAGAATACTTTGCTACTATTGCGCAAACTGGCGTCTCAACGATCCATTAGAGACGTGTATGTTAACTTTGCTTTGATATTTAGTGCAAATACGATGCCGTGAAATGTCGTGTGGCATTGAACACTGCAGCAATGGAAGATGGTGCGGTGAGTATGCTTTTCCTCTGTTCTCAAATCCTACAAACACATTTCGAAGCAAGCCTCTTATTGGGTCTGCCGGAAGATCATCTGAGTTCTTCCAGAGTACAATAAGGCTATAAATTCGATGAATATTTAGAATCCTTTTTAAGCCAATAAAGTTTTGTACCCACTAGGAATTTTTCGCTTATTTGTACTAAAATACTTTTTTACAAAAGAAAGCTGGTTGACTCATTTGCCTCATATACTAATTGCAAAACACGTATAACAAGCAGTGCCTTCCCTATTTTTCCCGAGCAACCTGACTTCTATCATTTGGCTTGTTTAGTGTTTACACTTTTGAATAAGTGACTAACTAATGTAGTGACGGTAATTCATCTCATTTTTTCATTGATTCTTGACCACTTTTTGTTTCTTTTTGGTATATTTTATGATAATTCTACACCCAAATTTAAGGATATCTTCGTGGTAACTGAAGACTCCTCCCTGTATTTTTTCTACAAAAGCACTATTATTTTTACAATTAGGACAGAATAATTTATTTATATTTTGCCTTATATTTAAAGCCCACAATGCATAACGGAAGTCGACAAGCTACAAACCGTTTTGCCACAGATGCTTTGCCACCCAGAAACATGCGAGGCGCAATTAGTTGGCTTCCCGCCTTGTTTAGAATAATTCATTTCTGTATAGAATTCCAATGAGCTTCTTTAGAAGGAGATGGCAACTACACCAATTGAAAAAGGACTATGCGGAATGTGATAAAAGATTTATTAAGAAAAAGTACAAGGAGGTGAGGACCCGTTTTTATGCTATTGTGGTAATGCACTTGAATTTTGCTCGCATCATGATAATTCAGGATTAAAATGGTTATAATTTTGAAAGGTATTATCTCTTTTTAGGGACAAAAATTTCTATAAGCAGGTTTTGCACTTTTTTGCACATTGTTGCATCTGTATGTGTTGCTATTCTTATATAGCAATGCGGACCCATTGCTACATACAGAATATCATAGCTTAAAGTAGGAGATCGTGAAACATTTGTTTTGTTGTTTGATAAAGTCATTTTTACCATGAATTGGTTCGAGATTGTGTATTGCAGCCAAAGTATTTCGTCCGGTCTACAAATTTGGTTTATTTTTATTTACCATTAGCTCCAATTTTTATTTTTTAGTTTTTCAACCGCAAACTTGCTAAAATTTCTGCTTGCTGCATTGAAAGCTTATAGTTTTTTTTTATTTTGATTGCACATGTAATTGGCTTCATGACCACGAGCGGATTTGGATTTGAATCGTTTACTGGGATTATAATTACTACAGAATACTTTGCTACTATTGCGCAAACTGGCGTCTCAACGATCCATTAGAGACGTGTATGTTAACTTTGCTTTGATATTTAGTGCAAATACGATGCCGTGAAATGTCGTGTGGCATTGAACACTGCAGCAATGGAAGATGGTGCGGTGAGTATGCTTTTCCTCTGTTCTCAAATCCTACAAACACATTTCGAAGCAAGCCTCTTATTGGGTCTGCCGGAAGATCATCTGAGTTCTTCCAGAGTACAATAAGGCTATAAATTCGATGAATATTTAGAATCCTTTTTAAGCCAATAAAGTTTTGTACCCACTAGGAATTTTTCGCTTATTTGTACTAAAATACTTTTTTACAAAAGAAAGCTGGTTGACTCATTTGCCTCATATACTAATTGCAAAACACGTATAACAAGCAGTGCCTTCCCTATTTTTCCCGAGCAACCTGACTTCTATCATTTGGCTTGTTTAGTGTTTACACTTTTGAATAAGTGACTAACTAATGTAGTGACGGTAATTCATCTCATTTTTTCATTGATTCTTGACCACTTTTTGTTTCTTTTTGGTATATTTTATGATAATTCTACACCCAAATTTAAGGATATCTTCGTGGTAACTGAAGACTCCTCCCTGTATTTTTTCTACAAAAGCACTATTATTTTTACAATTAGGACAGAATAATTTATTTATATTTTGCCTTATATTTAAAGCCCACAATGCATAACGGAAGTCGACAAGCTACAAACCGTTTTGCCACAGATGCTTTGCCACCCAGAAACATGCGAG
>NW_020170476.1:0-2069 GCF_000524195.1 Echinococcus granulosus
AAAACCCTTAAGAAGAGTTTGGTGGCAAGGACAAGGCTCGAAAATTAGCGTCACCTTGGCAGGGTGGTGCCCCTTACATGACATGGGTGCTCCTGCGGCGTAAAGCGACGACTTCTCGATGAGCACACGCTTCAAAATCGTTCGTCGACATCGACAAGTGCAGTATCATATGAGGAAAAGGTAGATCGGCAGACCACCAAAGGCAAAGAAAGGGTCAGACGCACTTGAAAGCTAAAAGGGAAACCACTCTTCAACTTCTAACATTTGTGCCTTGTAAGGCTGCTATTTGAAAATTAACAAAGCCCCAAGAGTTAGTCTTGAGTGCTTATATCTTACCATATCCCAAGCAAGGACCACTCAAATTATTCAAAATACCCACCTACGGCCTCTGATAGGTGGTAATCCACTGACAGGAAGGCATAGCCTACAGCCAATGTAACATCTGCTGAATAAAATAAATTATGGTACAGTACTTCAGATTCAGCTGCTTCAGCTCGGATGTTTGTGGGAGGCTTATGCGATTGAGCTAGTATTGTCTCTCGGGAAGGGCAATTTGTTTGCACTTTTTAATTAAAGGCTCCTTCCTTCAACATTTCTTTGAACTAGATGGAGAGGAAGGATCTTGCCCATGACCTGAGGCAATACGCGGTCATACCGCGACAAAGAATGAATGAGATTTCCAGCGCAAACGCGCTTTACGAAGTCACCGGATTCGGCTTCTTTACTTGGTCGATTCGTCCTTAAATATACCATAATGCCAAAAGTATAAATAGAAGAAATAATATTGTTAAATCATAGGCCAACAGTTAACTGTTGTCGATTTTATTCCCACAACAAATCTCTCACATGACTAGTCTTTGCAAATTATACTTTTGGGCAGAACTCTTTACGCCATTTGGACACAATAGTGCAGGAAAGATACGGCATCACTACCTCCACTTCAACGACGAGGCTCTAAACTCTTAATTACTAAAGTAATTTACTCTACAAAAGCGATTGGACAGATTGAGACTGACCAAAACAGAACATTGACGAATCTTCGCCGAACAAGCCACGAATGACCAAACCGAGGAGTCAAAAGCAGCAAACTCATAAGGAAAAAGACATTTAATCCCTAATGACCCAACGATCCTTCTTAATGCCCCGATGTAACAATTATCAACGTCGGTTAAATTTATGTAACTGGATGGAGATTCCAGAGTCTGCGTACGGCACCTTATACGATCTGGGGCAAAGTTGGGGCAGGGACGAGGAAACCCCATGGCACATGGATTCAGTTAAGAGGCACCCTAACTGCTGCTTCGTCAGCACACGCAACCGAGCTTGGGTGGAACCAGGGAATGATAGCTCATGAAATCAAAACCGTGAAGAGAGTCCCCAATCAATTAGAACTCACACCCTTTGCCATGGTAGAGCTCCAGGCGTAGCCACTTTGTCAGCGTCCATCCCTCAGTCGAAGTTGTATTGACGGCAATCATTTGACAGATGTACGAACCCACACGCTTCGACGACATGGAAAACGTTTTTGAGACAAATACGCTATTGACATCCCTCATCGATGGCGAATGAATTGTTTCCTAGAAAGGATATAGTTGTAAGTGATGTTGGTATTCAGTTGGAAATGGTCCTAGACATTAAACCCGGAAGCTTTGAGAAGCTATTGCCTAATTTTTATAATTGATGGAAATAACCGCCACTACAAAATTTCGCAATTGAAATGGAAATTTAGTGGGTTTTTATGTTGAAAATTCCTAATGCCGTAAGAATACGCTATTAACAAGGCCCTAATTTTTATGGTTAAAGACAAAGCATCTACTCATTCATAATCGTACCTAATTTAGACGATTAGTCTATTAAAAAAGGTGAGTGATGGGTCCACAAAAAACTATTGAAGCTTATATTCACAACTTTACCAGACTTATTGTGAGCTTACCAATGATTGTTAGGGAATGGAAACTGAGTGGATGCGGCCGCCGCAACTTCTGCTTTGGTCAGGCTGATCTCCTCCACAATAAAGATAATCATTGCGAAACTGTAGTTGGGCTGCGGTTGAAGGAAGTGCTTACAGT
>NW_020170476.1:2169-20975 GCF_000524195.1 Echinococcus granulosus
GTTGAAGACGAGACCTTTACGACTGAAGGGTGGAGGGTGTTGATGATTTGGTACAGAGGGAGGGAGAGCTAAAGAGTGAAAGGGGGCACCACCACACATCGGAGACACTGACACGAAATTGAGACACCTGTGCACGCGCTTCGCACTCAGTTTAGCCAACTGATGACCTTGAGTGAGTGTTCGCGCAGTTTTATAAGACCACTTATACCATCTAAGCTACAACATTCACATTACTCCTCTGTTTAGACCCATGTACATATAGACATCCATAGGGTTAACCTGAAGGGAAAAGCACATGATGTGTGCAGATAGGCACACATCCCTACCGTTTTCAACGAGCTGTAGAAGTCGTAGATGGGCCCTGGAGAGTGCTGAAGTAGGCGCCAGTGTAAGTATCACGACGCACGGGATGCTGAGGGCCGATGGTGTCGGAGAAAGCGGCAGTGCGTGAAAAGGCGCCCTCGCCATTGTTCACTTGTCTGCTAGTAGCCATCGCACTTCTCCCTGACATTTCGAAACGGTGTCCACTGCCACCGGGCACTTGAATAACAAACTTCTTTCAAAGCCTTTGAGAACACACATCTTCGGCAATAGGATCTCTGTGGAGAGGAAATGCCCTAAAATTCAAGTGGAACTTTCCCTCTCAATAGCACAATATTAATGCGTTGCCGATAACGTCACTATATTTGAGCACCTCTGTATGCTCATAGCAACCTATTTCAGAGCACAAATGCCCAGAGTATCACCTTTCGAAGTGAAGCAATGCCCACCAGGAATATTCGCCATGGAAGAAGTCAAGGAGGAAAGGAGGTAGGGACAGAGGTGTTAATTTTAGCGTATTCAAGAATCTGATAAAGCTAATAAAGATGTAGTAACTTTGACAAGCTGGCTCACCACTGACAGGAGGGTACATAGATTTTCACGCCACATCTTATGTCGTTGAAGTGAAGCAGATGGGAGAAGAGGTAGGAAGGTAGATAGACACCTAAAGAGACAGAAAGATAGTTTGATAGATAGAGATAACCAGTCAGGCAGGGTTATCGACATAGAAATAAAGAGACCTCCCCACCTTGGCCTGTATATCTACCTAATCCCCTATTAACCAAATAACCCAATAAATAGACAGCTAGAAAGCGTGTAAGTAAAAAACGATTCCTAATGCTTGCCAGTGGGCTAAGTTGCGGGAGGAGGCAAACATACACATCTCTGCCTCCACGACCCGTCAATCAACTATTTGCAGCACGGCAAAAACTCAAGGCTAATTACTACTATGAGTAAAAGGGGAAGGGAATGACCACTCCGAGGCTACAACATTACTACAGTAGGGGAGGTAAAGACGCTGAAGTGATTAATGTGCTGTCTCTGAAGTCATCGTCATAGCGCTACACCTCCAATGAACACTTCATTCATGTGCAATTCGGAGGCAGTAATCCAAAGAAGCTTCTTTTGGTTATAATAAACGTTTGCTAAACAGCGAAGCTCACTCAAAGTCGCATCCTTTTCCCATCTATTCACTAGTTTATAAACAAAATAACATCAGCAGAAGAAACTGACAACATTGCGTGATATCCAGTAAAATACAAGTGGGCACAAATGGCGCATAAATGTCGGGGAGGTGGGGGACGGCTTTTTTCCAGTCCGAAAACAGTGAGAAGTGGGGCAGCTTTATACTTTCTCATCACAAGTGAATTAGCTATAAAACATGCATAGTTGATGCAACAATAGTGTATAGCACAGCAGATACTGTTCGACTTAGTGGGAAGAAGAAAGCTTATCTGGAGGTAAGAATGATGTTTCACTGCTGATATTCACGCAAGCTATGACGCAGATTGCTGCAAAACACTTCAACATCCAGCATGCTTGATTCGATAACAGTAGCTCCAGAATAGTTTAATAAACACTCTAACCACATATCCCAATCATAATTCCCAAAGAGCACATTCATATGCATTAAAGCCTACTAAACACAGCCTTTCTCGATTAGGCTGAGACAACAATGCAAGCAATAGGCAAACGCAAGCCAGTTATTATTTGACATGGAAAACGAAATAAGTGGTAAGGTTTACCACAAAATGGATCAATTCAGTCAATGGCATGATTTGACGTCAAGGTGCACAAAAATCAGACCTGTTGACATTTAGTAAAAACCAGGCTGTGGACCACGTAGGAAATGGGAAAGTGAGAATCAGTACAGCTAGCTTTAAGCCGTCCAAGTAGAATTTGAATCGTGCGATTTTCATCCACTCAGCAGTATCTGCGGCAGATACAAAAGGCTACACCTCACAGTGGGGAGGCGCACCTCACCAAGGTAGATAAATGGTATATATAATTACATATATGCAATCAAGGGCCTTTCCAATGCAAATAAATGTACGCTTGTGCGCACTTGTAAATTGGCAGGCTCATTCTTCCATGCAGCTTCACTCTTCCCTTGCACTGGCGATTAGCCCTTCCTGTCTAACACGCCATCAACCCAGAAACCACGGCAGCGCATCACAACGCTCCTTGCAGACTCTCAGCAGCTTCAGCAAAATTCGTCAACAAACACTGGTCGCTGAAGCGCCCTTCAGCAGTGGCACGGTCTCGACGAAATACGTCATGCACAGGCTCGAGGCGAATGTAGCTGGCATACTACTTCATGTGTAATTCATCCCCAATTTCCTTGCCCGTGCCAGCAAGCTCCGACCCTTAAAACATCCTCGCATCTATCGAAACGGGATGATGTATAGAAATAGTATCTCAGCTACGGTAAAATTCCGTGATGATCTTACCATTCTAATTAGCGGATTGACACGTATACACACACACACACTAAAGTCTCATTTGTGGCAGAATCTTTACCATCTTGGCTTGTGCATATTCAAATTGCGTCTTCTGAAGTTGCAGAATATGCGATTCACATCACCAATGAAGAGGCGACTGCCCAAGTACCATCTTGGCAGCTACTGCAGCTGTATCCACGTCCTATAAGTACGACAAATCCTACCAACATGAATAACATAACAACCTAGGGAATACAATCGCAACCACGTAATTATGAAAATACTTTTAGAGAAGAGTAATGGTGAATTCCCCTCAAAAACATTTGCATCAAAGTCGTCAAGATACAAAATGTACCTCAAGTACTCATGCGTTGTGATCCATTCGTAAATCAGTAAATTACGGCGCAATAGTAAAGTCCAATTCCAAATCTAATTTCCTTCGGTAATCCCTCAAAACGTATCAGATGCATTCACGTCTACTCTAAGGTTCGGACCGTCATTAACACCAAAGTAAAGCCCACGTCCAAGGGTTTATTTCGCTCTTACCAACGAGAGCACACCTAGCCAAAACCCTGTCATTATAAAAATCTGCAATGAAATCACAGCACCGGTGGGCAATAAGCTAAAATGCAGTCGATGACCTTGAAATTGACAAATAACATGTGATGGATCTATTATCATGGAATTCTGAACAACCGCTGACTAAATGCCCATTTGATAAAGAGATCTTGTCCAGGCATCATCGGGTGTTTTATATGAGGCAACCCAACGGTCTCAGTCGAGGTTGCAGGGGACACAGTGGCAAGTCACCCGCCATCATATGCCATGGTTACCGGAGGTGGGGGTGGAAGCATGGCCGACCACGGGAGTGCTTATTGTGCGAGGCCCGTGACCTCCAAGACAATGGCGAGGATATGGGTACGCGGTTGGTGCATTTGCTACCAGTCTTGGAAAAAAGTCAGTCAGCCAGTTAGTCTCCGGGTGATTCCATGCTTCTAATACACCAACTGCTCCAATATTGAACTGACGCATTCAAACACCGATCAACATCCTAGAATTGCCAACTTCACCTTCAACTGAAGGCATTCTCAGTTTGCAGCACCATTTGCCCCCGTCCGGACCACAGACATGACAGACCGATTCAATGCAACACGTGTACAGCCGAGTTCAAGTTACATACGATGCCTGTGCCCAACGTTAGCTGCAGAGAATACTTATTACTCTACACACCTACGCATTGACAAACTCACTGTCACCCCTACTGCAGCCACCAGTCTGTCAAACCACATCAAGGGCAGCTGCCATACAATACCTTAACAGGACCGCCTTCTCACACACGAATGGCTATCACCTCCACCGCCACTGCATGTTATGTAGTTGGCTCAGAAGCCAACTGCATCCACAAATGACACCCCATACTCTCGCGAAGACAATGGGCACACCATACAAGTCAAAAATAGCACGTCGGAATGAAGCTATTGCAGCATATGAAAGGCAGCGCAATACGACATAAGACAGTGTCGTAATCGACGAATGTTCTAGTGGGGAAGGTCTCGTCTACGTTTTCCATAAAAAACACCCAATCGAAATGGTTGAACATCCACATCTGAGTGCCGCAGATGGATGAGCAGCAGTAGCATAGCAAATCCAAACAGAGTTCAGCCGACTCCTCATGACATGTGGGTAGGAACAGATGCGCACGCAGCATACTTCAGCCCAAATTGCTGTCCCTCGCACCGATCTGCCTTCATATCACAAAAGCGATGACATCAGAGGCAGGGACGCAGTACCCACACTCGCAACTCCATGCTCCGGGGCAGCCACAACTCTAGCGCCAACCATCTGCCTAACAGGCAGACTTTTGTCAAATAGTACTCTCAGGATCACACTCCCGACCAAGCAATCAAATCTCAAAATGTCTACTTATCAAGAATCTACTAACAAAACCCAAAATCACAAAATAGAATGTGAGTTACACTAAAAACATCAAACAGGGGCAAAATTTTAGTTCAATTTGTTCAGCTTTGTGTCTGATAACGGACCAATTTACCAGTTCATTCGTGTTTCTCTCCCACGTCGCAAGTTCTCACTGTTTCCTCCGCAGTATTTGCCTACCTCCTCCAACACACGCCCTCGCTTCTCAAGCACACTTCGTGCCATCCACGCCTGCTGAATTGCACCAGACTTGCAGAAAACGACAAGTAATGGGCCAGATGTTACTCCAACCTCTTTTAAACCTCATGGAACTTTGGACAAATAATTAAAAAAACCACAAGCCCACAAGTCCCTGTTAAATCCACTCTATGTTTACCAATGAACTACACATGGTTTGACATTCCAATAAGATAAATTCCAGGTTTACAAGAATGTCTAGCAGACAATAACGCTCACATCGCATGCAAACTAATGCAAGTCATGCAGCTGTAATTCTGAGTGATCAAACACGCAAAATATTTTATTTTAATTGTAACCACCTAGTAAGTCCTTAACAGAGTTCTGAATGCAACCGTGGGCATTGCATGCAACTCATTTTAAATCACATAAAATCCCATTAATGGGAACTCAATCCATGCTGCACTTGTTAATATAGATGGCACAGCTCTAATGCATGGAATCCCGCTACAGCCTTCCAAACAAACGATCTCAGTTCCCCAAGATGCCATTCCTTTTCTTCGGGCTCACCCTCCAACACCGACTCACGCCGAAGATGGATCCACGATTAAGTGACTAGTAAGGTCTTACGTTACATGTTTCGCTGAAAAAAATCAACGCATCATCGAGGAGTGAGGCTTTAAAAGTGGTATGGAAGTCGATGAACATTTAGAATGCTACGTAAATAATGCATCTCGTACCATGCATTATGGAAGGCCTTTGGGGTGAAGAATAAAAACAAACCGACATCTAAAACACGCGCACTGAAGCAACTAACACACAAAAGGCATGACAACAAATTGTAAATCGAAGCCCATTCTTATCTAGGTAGTGTGCGACGTAATAGAAATACTTCCATGTCTATCGGATAATGCTATATTGGAAACGGATACGTTCTTGCAGGATTTAAGGACTGAAATATAAATGAATCCAGAATTTGAGGCTTCCCCATCTTTTGACATGGAGAGTATAACCGACCCAAATCCTGGTGTTAATCAAACTACCTGCAGCTACCGAGACCTTCGAGATAACAAGCTGAATTACTTAACTTAAAACTTCCTCAACATTACAAGGTGTTGAGTTTGAGAAAAAATATATCATTATACATATATATTTGTATAAAATGAGCAAGAAGTTAACTGCATAAGCACAAATGTATTGAAAATAGCAGTGATATTAAAATACGTATTTGAGATATCAATAACATAATAATGTGATGACAAGCAACATATGTTTCAATTTGTTTAATTTGGTAGTTGCAGCACTTCAAAGCGGTTGAACTAGACTTTTTTAATCCCAATATCACCATTCTGACCAACTCGTAATGTTGTCTCTTTGCAACCTAGCCCCTTTATAAACCATGCCACTATTGTTACCCAAGGTCATCGTGGATTTGTGCGCATAACTGGCCTACTGGTTCAACTCCATGTGTGGCGCTGAATTTTTCCAGTGTTATTCGGCTGATGTAACTGGCGAATGAGGGTGACCATGTTTTCAAGGACGTGTGCACTTTCTTCCGTGACTCGGGACGGTGATGAAGATTGTGCGTTCGCGACTGTTCTAGGAGTTGGTTCAGAGTTTGGTGCTGCATTTTTGCAATGCAATGAAGCATACTTAAGACCAAAGGTGGGATTGGATTGAATCCTTTTTTTCCACGCATTTCATGTCGCTTTTGTGGTACTTAATACATTTCGAAGACTGAATTTTTATGTGTCTTAGTTTTTTATAGTGGTAGACTTGTCTAACGATTCTTTTTTACTTGATGTTTCCGCTATCGACATATGATTGGGGTTAATATATTGTTTATGCCTCTCTTCATTCACATGGGTCGTACATTGTATTATCGTGGGTATAAAAAGAAGGGTTTATGAAATGTGGGTTTTTTTATATTTGTTGGTGGTGAGTGAAATTCTTACTGGGTATATTTCGCCTTGACATGAAATGTCTTACTGGGCTGCTAATGTGCTTACTTCTGTTGTCGGGAGATTGCCTATTTGTGGCGGTCTAGTGTATAAGTATATAGCTGGGGTGTTTTCGGCGTCTGGTAGTACTTTGATGCGGGTTTTATCTGTTCATGTTTGTTTAGGGTTTGTTGTACTGGAGCCTATGATAGGCCACTCATTTTATTTGCATAAGACTGGGGTTAGTCATCCTTTGTTTTCTTTCTATTCATTGAATGGCTTGTTATATTTTCATTCTTACTATTCGGTGAAGGATTTAATTCTTCCTTTGATTAGCACTACGCTGATCGTTCATTGGCTGTTTTATGTTCCTAACTTATTTGTTGATGTAGATTCTTATCTAGAAGCCGATTTTTTAAGAGCTTCTGTTAGGATTAAGTCAGAGCAGTATTTTTAGCACTTTATGCTATTCTTCGTTGCATAAGTTCTAGGATAAGGACATGGTACTGGTTTTATCGTTTCCTTTGTGTATTCCTATTAATGGAAGGTCTAGTGTTTGTGGGGTCTGACATCAGATGGAATTTCGATTTGTAATGAGCTTGTTTTTGTGGCTGAATTATTTGTGAAGGTGCCACCCGGGGTATCCTGAATCAACTATATGCCAAATTTGTAGCCTAGGGGTGGTGGCTGTAATGTTTGTCTTTAGGTTGTATTAGTAAGGGTTACGTTGGTCTTGATTTTTAGTTCTGTAATAATGGTGGGGTTCCTTTTGATGATTAGTTGATTTTTGACTAGTTTGATAATTTTGGAGAATCGTAAAGTTTTGGGTCTTATATTTTGCTTATTGTTTTTGTCACTTGATAGTCATGATTTTTGTGGTACTGATGTCAATATTTATGGTAGAAATAATAGACAGGTTAGTAATGTTAACATGGGTATGGGAATGTTCTTCAGTTTTGGAATTAGCTGATTTGTAGTTGTTATAGTTGTTCTTATTGAAGTTGTAGCTTTTTAGTAGTGGTATAAAGTGTTTTTGATCAGTTGATGGAAAGGTGTTTGATAGGTTGTTTGTTTGATTCGACATCTTTTTATTTAATAATGTTGGTTTTAATTACGGATGTGTATAGTTAGGTTGTCTTGTGAATTGTTGAAGAGTCAGATGAGAGACTTCTTGGCTTTTAGGTTACTTTTTACCGTTGTGTGGTTTTGCATTAGTCATTCAGTGCCTTTCTGATGTGTGTATGAGTTGTCAATGCTTGCGCTGTTGTATTTGATCCTTAAGGCGTCAACATATTCAAAACGGTTTTTAGCGGGGTGGCATATTTCTGGTTATTTGTTGAGCACTAGGTTGTCATTGATATTGATGGTGCTATATTTGTCTTGTTAGAAGTTAGTTTTTGCTTAGTGGCTGGGCAACATGCAGTGGGGTTTCCTTAACAGTTTTTGGCATTTGTCGTTCGTGTTTTTTTACAGGGGTACCTTTGGTGGCGTTTCCTACGTGTTTGCCAATTTTCCATGCCGAGGCAACAAGTAGAGTTCTGGTTTGTTTAAGGGGGTATATAATGAAACTTGGGTTATGAGAGGTGTATCGCTGTGCCTATTTTATCTTTGATTCTGTTTTTGTTGTATGATTGTTTATTTGTTGTTGTGCGATGGTGGTGTTTTTTATTTGTGAGTGCTTATGAAGAGTTGAATGGTACGCGTTGATTGGCGTTTTTAAGCTTGTCTCATATTGTTATTCCGTTTTTGGATTTTTTGGTGAGAAATTGGGTTAAAGTTAAATTATCCTTCTTTTTATTGTTTAGGTCATGGGTTAAGTGCTGGTTTTTTTGTTTGGTTTGTTGTGATGTTTCTATGGTATTTCTCATGCTCGAAAATGGGTTTTATTTAAGTCTGATATTGGTGGTGAGATTGTGGTGGTTATTTGTGGTTTCGGGTTCATTAAGTTTATGTTCGTTTCCTTCGACTATACAATTTTTGTGAGGTGTATTTGGGTAGTCAATGTTCTAATGTATTATTTTGCATATTTGTGTTGTTTTTGTGGTACTTTAAACATTTTGAACATTAGGCTTTTTGTCAAATTTCTGCCATTTATAGCTTGGCAACATGTTGCATCCTTAAGAAGTGATTAAATCTGCCAAGCCTAAACAATTTGTAGGTAGATTACCAGTTGCCTTTGGCTGCCCTTCGGAAATAGAACTGCACGACTGCCGACATGTTGCATCCAGGTGGTCTGGGGCCTTCCACCAGAGCCGTATCTTCCACAATTAGCGCTCAGCGTTGTGATTTGGCTATTCTTTTGACAGAATGCACGTAAGCAGCCACTGCCTGGAAGGCTGAAGATGTTCATCCAACTCCCAGTTTCGCTCTTGAGTTGGTTCATCTGGACAATGCCGTTACCGCTCCAACGATGTGAGTGCTTACTCTCCTTTTGATTTGATGCACTGCAAAGAAACGTCTTCCATGCTCCATCCCCGATTTTTTGTCACGTCACGCAAATGTGTCATGCGTTCCTTAGCAGCTTATAATAACTAAGATTGCACCAAATTGTGGGCCACCAAAGGCTTGTTCGTATTGCACATAACAACCTTGAAGGATAATACCTTTTTTGGTTATTGAGCAATGAGTGAGGTGTCTCGATGAATTTTCCTATCTGACAGGCCTTATCTGCGAACGTTTTATTTCGTGCTTGTGCAGCTGCTATCGTGGGTGTCGCCTTTCGATTCCTTTGGTGTGGGTCCACTGGCGCTCAGGTCTTGTTCGTAGAATCATTCTTTTATTCGACATCATTGCCAAGGATGTCTCATCAAACATGCACAAGTGGCTGGTCTTAGATTTGTTTGGTTGTAAATGTTGAGTCCTGCCCTGCAACATTTGAACCTTTGACTGCGACTATTCGGCTGGCCATTGTTTTATTAGCCTAACAAAGAGCCTTGGCTTTTTTGTTGTCGTGCATTGGGTTTCTTTAACTTCCCTCCTGCTGGGTTCGGATGGGCTTTGATTCATTACATGAGGTTGTTTTACTTTCTTTCGTGATATCCGTCTTCAGCATTTCGCACTTCAATACTTCAGTTCGAGTACGAATTGAGAGTGACTGTAAGGACTCCATTAAAGTTGCCATACTCTTCACTAAAAGGCCTTTTATAATCCATTCTTGAAATACGTCTTCAGCATTCACGGATAAATCCATGAACTCTCGATACTCTTATAGTATTTAGGAACTGCGGTCTAATCTGGCAATGGAAGTGCGATGATTGTAGAGGTGCCACTAGAACAATGTGCATAGGTCCCTTTTGGCAATAGACTGTCTTCTTGAATCCATCCTTTATATTTCTCTGTATATGTCCCTTAAGTTTTCGTCATGGAGATCGTTCCACGTAACTGCATCACTAGATTTGATCGCCATTCTTACTACTACTGTCTTTCCTGTGCGATCGCTTCTAATTTTTCTTCAAGTATAAGCACAGGTGGCCGAGTTAATTTGGAGGAACTGCTGGAGGAAGAGGGTTAGTATGCGAGTGAATGAGATCAATTTCCGTTGACTCCACAATAGTCGCTGTAGTCAAAGCGTAGTATTTTATGGATAGCCTTAAAATTTCATTTGGGGCGTTTTCTGAGGCGCAGAGCTGTCTGTTTGTAGCACCTCCTTTTCCATCAAAAGTGGCGGTCATAGGTCATTGGTAAATGACATCTCCCGGATAGCGTTGCCTCAAAACTGTGCCAGTATGTGGACACCCTCTTTTTTATGAATGATTTTATTCTCTTTTCGGCGTGAAAGTGCCTAAATTGTCTTAAACCACTAGAAAATCAGTGGATCGTTTAATGTGTGGGTGGTATCACAGGAGGTTGACTGATATTGATGGCGTAGGTGCTGCAACAAACTTGGCGACTGGAAGTGAAGGCGTACCATGTGGAGGGTGGGAGGGTGGACAACTGGGTAGAGAGATGAAGAATGTTTGGATAGATGCGGTGTGGGTGGATTCGGGGTTTGGTTGAAGCACATTTACCGTAAGCTGTTAAAGCGCATCTTTGATGGGCGGATGGAGGCAAGAAGGCCGAGGCGTCACTCATACGTGACTCTGTTAGCGACCGTTATTTGCCCCAAATGCTTTTTTATCTATGGTTATTTTTTCATTATTTTGCACCTTATTAGACATAACAAAAGAGGAATGGTTTAAGCTGACGAGTTTGTTGAAAGAATGATTAATAAGCAAGTTAGCCTCCTCATGAGAATTGAAAACATTGAGGCATGTGACCACCAGTAGGTTTATTGATGACTCTCAGAGGGGTACAGGTGGGAGCTGATTCATTATCACAAGTTTTCTGTTCTCTTACCTATTAATGCTCTTGTGAGTGGTACTGACACCGGTCAAGGGGTATGGGCGTTTTACTTTCTGATGATATTCACAAGCTTTGTAATCGACGTACAGACGGACATTGAGGCTAGAAGCCGGGCTTCACGCGAAATTGTTCTCCTTTCGATAGTCGTCTGAAGTCTTCTCGTAAAATTTAATCAAGCACGAGAAAGGAAAGCAACTTGCGTAATACCATGATAACATTGGTAGTGCGTGGTGATACAACGGGACAGAGGTTCGTTTGGGACGATGTTCCAGAGTGAACATCGCCGTCTTCCATTAGGTGGATTTGTCTGAGTGCATTGAGGGGTCACAATATCAATCGCTGCATCTACAGCTATCCTGTAAGCAGATCTTCAAGGCACACTTTCATTTGTTTTTTTCTCTTCAGACGTCACTGCTAAGTGTAGACGTGGTTTCAGCAGCCTTACTTTGATATTTAAGCCTTTGTATACAGTTGGTAGAATTATGATTGTATTTCATTTGCATCTGGTCTTCTTTGAGTGCGTAAGAAAACATGCCACTAGGAAGGTGGGCACATAATTAATGGGATAGCTAAAGTCAGTGTATTAAAGGACTATAAGAAAGAAACAGATTTTTGAAGCCCCTTTGATGGATGGATGAATGAGTGGGTGGGTGGATGGATAGATGGAGGAGGAGTTTCGTGGGATAATAGGATTTGACATAATTTTAGCAACTGAAATTAAGTGAGCATTTCCTGTGTACCCGTGTAGTCATCCGTACAGAGCTGGTCCATTTAAACATGGAGCAGAACCATTTGAAAGCCCAGGTAGAAGAGTTCAACTCCGAGCGGACTCGAACATGCATCAAAATATCAAATCAGCGTAATTGCCTTCTGGAAGCCAACATCAAGCTCTACTTGGAGATCGATGGAAGTTCGCCCACCCAAAACCCGCGTTTTAAATAGCTGCCAACCTTCCGACCAGCCAGTCCAGCCCTTGAGATGCCTATTGTTGATGACATTTTATCAAGTCATGTCATCGGTCTAACTTTAAGAACATCTGGTAGCGTAATAGGTGGTATGACATCACAGTTGAACCTAACCGACTGTTATAATTGGCACAGATTGCACGATGTCCCCACCCTCACCATCGACAATAGAACTTGGGGGTATCGATTATGGCAGTGTTTGGTAGACCCTCCACGCATTACTGCTACTAACGGTGTTCGTGAATTTTGACTGTGATATTTCAATTCAAACATGGTCTTGCGCTCTAGTCTTTTCGATTCAATTGAACTTGTTTGTTGCTTTATTGAATTATTAGTTTACTAGTATTATTTGCAATAAAGTTGCCCAATTTTGTGTTTTATCAGTTCATTCCTCTTGACCGTTAGGCACTTACATCTACAATTTCCTTAGCTGTTTGGTTATAAGCTCTATGACGCTCTGAATCAGTAGATTGTTTCAATTTGAGTGAGTCCGAGCAGAAGCTTTGGAAGCCCACCCACTTTGCGGTGTTGATTTGGCAACTAATTAATGGCTCCTCTTGGCCAACCACGGATTGGTTGAGTGGCTCAAATCAGGACTGACTTATTAGAAGTCGATGAATCTCACTGGCCTAATTTGGTGGTTAGGCACACTACCCACTCAATTAATGTAAGACGTCGATCTCATGATGAAGTTAGGATTGCTGCCACCACTGCGGACCAGTTGTTTGCTCTGCGTCGTAGGCTGTTGGTAGCCAATGAAGTGGCTTGGTCATGCCTACTCCTCAACACGAGAGGTTAAGCGGGATTGTGAGAGCCGTATTGATTTGACTGTCAGTCATTAATTTCCTCTTTAAGGCAGGTAACCCTACATAAGACTGAATGGGTCTTTAGAAGGTGATAATAATATACAGCGTTAGTTATGACTTGAGGGCTTTGTGGGCCTAATTCGGTCGTAGTTTGTCGAAGACCGATAAATGGGTAAATTGAATTGGCCTCCCATAATTGTCTGGCATGGGTACTTTTGTCAGAGGAGAACCTAAAGTAACGATGCTGGAAATTTATCGGCACATTTTCAGATGCCAGATTTCAATATTTCGTGCAACGAGTAAAAAATTTCTGCTGATTGTAAAACATCCCGCGAATAGGTATTAAGGACTTTCGTTCAAAGCAGTTCCACTGAGCAATAGGGGGAGTTTATTGCTCTCGTCGGATAGCCTAGAGCAAAACCGATATTTACGATGTGTGGTGATTTTGTAAGCGAATGGATGGTGTTTGTGAATAAGGCAACAGAGGAGGAGAAATAGAGAGGAGCATATCCGGGTCGGTGGAAGGTTGGTGTTCATGAGGATCCATCAAATGGGTATCTTTCAATTTATCCTCATGTTCGTAAAAATGGCAACGTTGGTTTATATTATCGTTAACGGCAACTTTGGTAGGTCCCTTCAGGCCATCTAAAGTAGCTGTTATTGATGGTCCGAATCGCCAAGTTGAGGTTGGAATTCTGCAAAATATGGTGGGTGTTTACTCACTTTATTTGCGACTCCTTGATCTAGGGTTGCTACAGCTATGCACAAGATGAGGCAAGGAGAAAAGGATGTGCAAGCCCTTTGATGTTGTTCCTGTTTGATGTGGAAGTGGCTGATTGTGACCATTTTAAACAGATTGTGCGGTTATTCTTTTACATAGACTGGGCGTGCTAAGGGTGCAGATCCGAGGGAATTATTCAAAAGGACAGAGTTGATTGAAGGCAGTGAGAAGTGCAACAAAGTAGATGGTTGGCATTTTTGGTTTTAATACAATACCACTATTTTTAATGGATGAAAAATGTCCCACTGCTGAACTGTCCACCCTTCTCTGGTCGGTTTATTTGTTGTCAAATCAGCTGCAATTGGAACACTTGAGACTGTATGAAGTCCGTATGTTTAGTACCATCTTATCCGATTAGAATATTGCCTACTGCAATGTAACCTGTAAGCTCTTTGGTCAAAACATTGCTAGGGTCCCTTTGGCGTCAAAGAAAGACGAGAGCATAAAGTGGAAATGAGCAAAAAAACACTTTAAGCATAAAGTGGCATTTCTCCACTTCTTGTGGTTTTAAAGACGCAGGAATTTAATGAAGAAAAATGGACATCTAAAGCCAGGCAGCTATTTCACTTTTACGACAAAACCGCAAACGAAATCGTCTTAAGATTATTTGCTATTAGTCATCGTTCTTGGTGATGTTGAATATCACATGCAAATATGCTTGACGATTCCAACGTTTTTTTAAGGCTATTTCAATTATGAGGGTATTTGCACACCCGCAAATACTACTAAAGGCTTGCCGTCGAATCATAAGACTGGCGGTAACACTAACGTCTCACCTAATCGTAGCAAAACTCTAAGGGTGTGAATCTGCAGAAAGATAGCTGCCACTGTTTGACGTTAAATGGTTTTGTCCATCTACCGATTCCTCTCAAATGAGTCACCACTGGCTACACAAATACGGTTGATAAGTGGCCTAATCCCCACCTTAACACATGCAAAATGCGTCTAATCCAGAATAAGTAGTTGGAATGTGTGGTGATATGAGGACTAGACAGATCAACTCTTCCTCGTGTGGTCAAAATTTGGGCAAATCTTTGACTTGCCAATTTCTTTAAGGTTTCGCACTTTACATACCAGCTCTGTAAGGGTCATATGGAGCCCCAGGTGTGTGTGTGGTTATTTTAAAATTAGTTAACAAAAATTATTTTTTATATATTTTCACAAGACGCTCTTTAGGCATTTAAAACGCAGCCGGCAAGCTGAAGCACGTTTGAAATCAGAAGAGTGGGCACTTGCCGCTTCAGACTGCAGCGAAATTCCGAAATGGTAACCTCAAATAAAGGTGAGATAGGTTCTCAAATGGTTTGATGAAATTCGGGATAATTTGTATGTTTCGACGGAGACTCGTGTCGCCGTGCGTAGTTCTCGGGTTGGCAGAGTTCAGTCGTAGAAATGCTAAAGTTGCTTGTTCGGACCTCGTTCCGTCTTTCTGAAGTGCCTCTAAGAGGTAATATCCTATTGAAACTCAACTTACTGACATGAACACACACTTGCGGTGAACGGATGTTAGACAGACATGAGGTCCTACCAAAGTGGACATTTGTCCAACTTTTCCATGAGATGTGGACAGACATAACAAATACTCAGTACAAATAAGCAAGGGGATTTTAAACTTCCGAATTCGGAACAGAAAAATATCTGAAACCTACATAGATTCACTATCCGTTTTTCAATTTAATGTCAACGCTATTATATCCCAATGCAACGAGATGGATTAAGTTTTTCGTGCAATTGAACTTGTTTCTGCTGGAGGTGTACCGGAGGTTTTTTCCTATCTACTGCAGGTAAATGTGGACGCACCGACCGAATGAAGCAACCAGTTTTGGAATCAGGGATTCCCACAATAAGCATACGGAGGGAATTAAGCGGGCCAAATAGCACAATTCACACAAAAAAATGGCCGTTTTGGATATAACTCGGTACGGTTCATGCAATTAGTTCGTTTTCTTTCAAACACAGTTACTTTCAAAAGAGTGCTTGTTCGACATGACGCTGGTTACTATGACATTCCAATGTCCCGTGTCTCTATTGGTGTTCTGAGGACTATGGCTTCCGCACGTGCTACCACAGGTCTGCATATTCAATATTCCAATGTAAGCTTGATAGCTTCTCAGCTTCTAACACTTGTCAGCGGTGAAAAATTATCAATTATCTGGTTATGTGTATAAGGCGTCACTCATACACATCAGCATCCTTTTTACTGCTTGGTAATAAGCGCCCATCAATTGACAGGATATCTGTGCCGAATTATTATCTATGGATTTCTGGGTGATGGATTGATTAAATGGATCCAAAATCCAGGCAGATTAAAGTTAAATTTTTGCAATTGGTGATGCGGTTTCCTGCCAAGAGCTCAAGGAGGCACTTCTTTGACGTCAAACTAGCAGAAATGTCAAAATCTTACCTTCGTAGGTGATGTCATGCCAAATAACTCCCGGAGCGTGCACTTTGCTCGTAAAAAACGGAAGTTCCAATTTTACCTCAACATATAATCGTGTGTCGCTTTCTCAAATTTCTTCGAAATATTCAACTTGAGGCGTCATCCTTGAGGCTTAACCACGTACCTCCTATTAAGCACTTTCTATTGCCTCGTCACTTAATTACTACCCAACCTATTCCCAAAAGTTCATTGAGTTGCTTATGGCACTTGAACGACTTGGTGTCATATCACTGTACAGTAGTATACTTGGTGCCCCCAGTTAAATTAACCTTTAGCTTTTTTTAAATTGGTTCAATCTGAAAGCCTTGTCCAGCATAAGGCCATCGGTCATGCTAGAGCTAAGCTCTCATCCTCATGATTTGCGGAAATTGAGAAATCGCATGGCATGGCAAGGCGACAACTTTTTCCCTTCATCACCTTTGCGTAAAGCACATATCCCACAACTGAGGCAAAGAAAACAACGAAAACCCTCTGTCTGGCAGTAGAGGAAATGGAGAAATAACACCTAAATTGATTAATGTTTTATGCAAATTGGCCTACATTTTCCGTTAAAACCATTTAAATTGTGAAGATGCAAAACAACCAACAATTGTAGTGTGGTTTTTGGTGACAATGTGGACAGATTTGCTGACTACTAAGTAAAAGGGACAACTATTACCATTTTGGCTTCGAATTTTACTGGCTCTTTCTGTTTCATTTGGGTCGAAATAAGGCAGATAATAGACCATGTGAATATAGCAAAACAAGCTTTTACTTTTACCAAAAGATGGAAATGCCTCCTTACCATTAAATTACGCATATGATATCGCCGAAATCGCACCTTCAAGAAAGCTTATTCCAGTGCTTTGGCAGATTTACAAGCTGCGCCTTGGCTTTGAGTGGGCGCATGGGAGAGTGCACTCATGTTAGGAGGCAAGAAAGTGTACCACTTAAATTGGACTCCATAATACTATTTTATGTTTGGTTAAATCATTTTTGACAGTAACTCTCCCTTTTTAAGACAAATATAAGTATTAATTTTTTTGTGAGTTGAGTAGTAAAGTGCAAATTAAAGACTTTATTAAACAAGTAGGAAGTGAATTAAAATTACATCCTGCAGGGAATATGAGAAAGCAGTGACACCCTGTGCGATGTGCTCACTGACTGCTGAGTAGCACGGGCTCGAAGAATTAGCTGGTTCATCCTTATCAATATCTCTGAAAAAAGTTTGGCTCTGGGATTAAAGGCTTTACCAGGTACCTTTTCCAGGATTGCTTCTCAAGGGGTAAGCAATTCGGTCCTTCTGGCAGCCACGGCTGCACAAAACGGCAAACGGTGTTAAAGGTAATCAACGCTGTCGCCTTTTAAGCTGCTCTCTGACTAAAGGAAGACGATTTAACCAGCAGTCATTGATCCAAATTGCATTATGAAAAGGTGGATACGGAGGCTTCCAACTACCCGAGACCAAACCATTCCCCACAATATGGAGGTTTTGTATGTGAGTTGATGAGCAACTCGTCAAATTATCGGCCTATGAGCAGAGGCGTGTAGTGGGATAGAAAATGGTAAGTGGTTTTATAGGATCATTATTCTATATCATTGCGCAAACATTACGTGACTTCCCACTCCATCACTGCAGTCACGCCAAATTTAATCGAATAAAACCTACAACCAGAGACAAGGTGCCCTTGCCACCCCATAATGGTATATGAGAGTGTTTGCGTATGTATGTGAAGGGAAGAAAGAGGAAGGAATTAGAGTAAGGAAGGGTGTGTCAGTGTGGCCATTTGAAGGTGAATAAAATTAAATGTGACTTAACGCCTTCGAACAGGTAGGCAGTGCATGCCATCGAATAGAGGAAGCATCTATCCTCGTAGTGAGTGTGCTCCAACTGTTCTATGTGGAAAAGTTGGTATGGATAACCGGTGGTTGGGATTTATACGCCTTTGTTTGCAAAGCGCTGTGTAGATTGCCAAAAATTTAGCAGCCACTTGTTATAACTCAGGAGTTCCTATGGTCGTGACTCGGCTGCATCTATCAAGAACTCTTATTAGACTTCAAAGCATGCACATTTGCCACAGTCCTAACGGTCTAGCATTAGGGGTACGATTGGTAAGTTATTGGGTTTCTAATATTTAGTTCTGCATAAATGCATTCTGGTTCCCACCTTACACTAATACCTATTATCAGGTGTCGAAAATTTCTTACGGTGTTCCATAAAGGCCTGGAATACACAATTTGTTACCAGAGCTCACATTGGCAGGCGACACCTGAATGTTGCTACAGGCACAAGAGGTAAAGCACATTCATCTACACACTTTTTTCAACACAGGAGGTCGATGATTAGCATCGGAGTCACTTCTACACAAGAAAGAAGCAGCAATGTGACAGGTAGTTGACGAAAAAGACCTTATAAATTGATGCTAAATTGGCGGAGCTTAGATAGCACACTGTAGAGATAAGAATGTGAGCACAACTACTGGCTGAAATTCAACAACGCATCATGGTGACAGGTCGAAATCGCCACAGGAATTGACCAATAAAATGACAAGATTGGTTACTATCAAGATTGGCTCCGCTATGTAACACATCATCACTCAATCGGAGAAAGGAGAGACGAAGTGACGGGTTCAACAGACATGGATTTCATCTGTGGCGTTGTGCAGGAATTTGTGAGTTA
>NW_020170476.1:21075-38438 GCF_000524195.1 Echinococcus granulosus
GACTTTGTTTGGGTTTTTGGCGTGAAGTGGAGAAATAAAGTAATAGAGAGTGGCAGCGCCGAGTAAGCCTCTAAAATTGGGTAATTGGTCATGATTTAACTACTACTTCCTCGACTACTTAGATGGATAATTCAGCTAAAACATTTTGTACAGACAGGTATAGCATTTACAACAACGAGAAAGTGTAATGGCGTTATCTACCTTAATTTCAAAAGTGCACACACGATGTTAGCAAAACACGTTTTGAACTTGTAGGCAGGAGTACTAAATTAAAATAGTCCATTTGGAAAGGGCTAATGTAAAGAAATCGACACAATGATGGTGGATGATAAGGTTGATGCGGAGACGAGAAGGAAGCATGATTGAGAGAATCATGCGATGAATTATCCAATAGTAAAAAGGGGTGCGTATGGGCGCACTGTAGGAAGGTTGGGAAGGCAGAGTCGTGAACAGAGGTTAAGGGGCAGAGAGCAGTTTTTAAATGCTAATGGAGTCTAAAGGGATTGAAGGTCCCAAGTGTTGTGATGCCTAAAGAGTAGAGGTGTGGCTTTCGAGGAATTAGTGGTATATGACCTGTCGGCATTTTCAACTCTGCCAGGAGAAACATTCCTACAGTGGATTTGGTATTTACCGTGACTGTGGATGTAGAGTGGAACAATTAACCGGCTTCCTGAGTGTTAAATTTACATCTACCTCTGTGTGTCTTATTCCAAGTTCATATTGTCAGATGCGATTGAGAGGGCAGTATCCCGTGGAGGGAAGCAATGAAGTTCCTCGGTCTTTTCTTCTGTGCTGTTAAGGATGAGTGATTGCTGCAGTTTAAGTGGCCATGTCTGCTGTCACGTGCCGGAGCTGTGACAGCATGTTGTGATCACTGCAATGTGGAATTTGACGCAGCAAAACTGCGTCTCAATTTCAGTGTTGAGGCGCACCTACGCCTGCACTGAGTGCAGAAGTAGAAGCAACAGGTGAATAGATTAGCAAGCGAGTAGACGAAATTAATATTAGGATATTGATATTTTGTAGAACCTATCAGAGGCAAATAGAGCTTAACCTGCTGGTCCTTTGCCACCACTGCCAGTGCCAGGTCTGCGTCCACTGCCGTGAGAAGCATTGCAACGGTGTGGATGACATAGTGATGTCGTTCCCACGACTTTCTTTTCAGTTCAATATTGGCGATCAAAGGTAGGTGCGGCATGACGATTGTACTCCTCCACTTAATATGCTTTTGAGAGGTAGAAGGCCTTTACTGTGAGTCTCGTGGATTAGGTCTCCTCTTTTCCTTAAGGCATGGGTAAACTGAAGTGGCATGGCCGCAGTAGAGATGACGATGTCGGAGTAGACCATGGGCTAGAAGAAGAGGAGCAGTCAGTAGGGAAGATGGAGGAGTAAGACCAGGATAGACAGCCTCTGACTGCCCGCACTTTATCCAGAGTGGTCTTGGGCTTGTGAGACTTCAAATTTATGACGAAGGAGAAGGTGGTCAGTTCTTCTTCTGCCACTTATGTTAGTCTTTTAAGTAGACTGAGGAATTGGAGAGTCTCTTCTCTGAGTATGCATTGCCCTTCAAATTAATTTTAGCATCTTTGCATTGATTTGTATATGCATGGATAATTTCCTTCTGTGATGTTTAGTTTAAATGAGGAAAACGCAGAAGAGAAGGGCGAGCTACAGATATAAAACAAAAAGAGCATGCTACGAGGCATTCATTCTTTAGATTGCAGTTTAACTGGGCTAGAAGTGAGTCAAAAAATGGCCATGATTGTTGGCTGAAGTGAAGTAAAGATCTTAGGTACAACACGCAGAATTATAAAAGAAAAGAGGGGGAGTTAAGTGATGATGGAAGGTGATCTGCTGCCTCTATATGGACTTCCTTTTACTGAATGTTTGTAATTCCTGGCTGCACCAAGCACGGGTGCATGAATGATTACAATCCTTAATTCCCGAGGTGGTTGGCAGAGTGGTTGGAGTGCTAGTGCAATGCTTGGTGTGGTCCATCAATTAGAGTGTAGCCATTTCTGCATTGATGTAGTAATAGTATTGTGGGTAGAATTCGGAGTAGGTAGGCATGAGACATGATATGAGGAAAGCACCAAAGGCCTTTTGTTTATCTGTGGAACAGTAGTTATGCACTTTTTTAAGGGCGAGGACGACAAGGTGGGTAGCAAGGACAAAGCTGTTGGCACTAGTGACGGGCGTAAGGTGGATGCATTGCGCCTATTCATTGCTAATCTGGACCGTTGGACCACGCAGCAGGACTTGAAGGAGTACTTTTCTCGCTACGGCAGCATTACAGGTTTAAACCTGATTCGTGAACGCGAGAGTGGGATGCCACGAGGCATTGCTTTCGTGAAAATGGCTACACCGCAGGAAGTGAAGGCTATTTTGAAGGCGTGTCCTCATTATCTGCGCGGGAGAAGCATCGTCGTGCGACCCGCATATTCGAGAGACTCGAGGTGAGTTGCAATGCCACTGTAATACACCTAGGCCCATTTTGGCAAATCTAACCGCTTTATTTTTTTTCTAGAAGAAAAGTTGCGAATTCCAGTAACGCCAAAACTAACCATCAGTTGGTTGTTCACGATCTACCACCTCAATTAAGTAAGGAAAACATCCTAGAGCTCTTTGGCGGATTCGGTTCAATTACAAACATAAGGATAGACCAAACCATAGGCAAAGCCTTCGTCAATTTCTCTACTGCAGTAGCGCTCCAACTGGCAATCGCCGCAACTCCTCCCCGCCTCAAGGGTGTGAGCCTTCATGTATCATTGCCCCGTGCTCACGAATGGAGGTACGTAATTATTCAATGTTTTGCTTTTTCTTCCCAACTAATCTTTTGTTCGCAGTAACATCATGCTGTAAGATTTTGTTCAAGGGTAACTCACTTGAAAATTACTTGTAAAACCTAGTTTCCGGCTACTAATTTTTGGTAAAATTGAAGCCTTACTAATGCTGCAAGGCTGGAATAAATATACTCAGATAGCTGATGTCCGAAGGCCTTGTTTCTTCCAGGCTTACGTATTAGCATGCTACAGATGTTTTGGTGTCTTCTTATGTTCCCATATCTTTGAGTGATTATATGGTCTGGTTGATGATGAATGGCTAGCATTTGCTATGTCTAACTTTG
The DNA here is from genome assembly GCF_000524195.1 of Echinococcus granulosus. NCBI lineage: Eukaryota > Metazoa > Platyhelminthes > Cestoda > Cyclophyllidea > Taeniidae > Echinococcus > Echinococcus granulosus. The sequence goes on from NW_020170476.1 coordinate 24,203, forward strand.
CACCCAATCCCAATAACAAAGCCAAAAATGCTAATATCTCTTCCTAAGACAGTGCCTTTAATGTACTCGTCCCTGTCGTTTACGAATCGGCTCAGGATAAACATCGAATAGATTCGGAACCCAAATGCAAATACATGTACAGGTAAGTTTCGTGCACTTGTTCTGCCACGGTGGCGCACTGGCAAATAAAGTGAGCTGAATGCTGCTGGGACATGGGTGTGTGCCTGTGAATGTAGTATTGTGAGGGTGTAACGTAGAATGCGTGTTCTCTAATTAACTTTGCACACATTGAATGTCACACCCATGCTCAAAGAATTGGAGAGTGCCGGAGAAAGAGGCAGAGAATAGCACGCATTTTGCAGAGACACAGACTGTGCCTTATTCTCACTGTATTGTTTGTGCTTAACGACTTCCAAAAGTTGAATATTGCTCATCAGTGGTTAATTTGAAGTCTGTTTATGGTATTCAGTATCACCCGAAAGTAGAGGCCGTTGAGATACTGCGATTCTGGGGTAGCTTAAACATGTGGTAGAAATGCTAATGCCATGTTCCTCATAGGCTCGATTTGCCGCATACCCAGTTAATTTTACGGTTTTTGTATCTCATCTCTTTGAGTAAGTTGTGTTTCCTAGAGGAAATTGTACGACTAATTGCTAAAGTGTCTACTTTTACGCGCAGCTCCAATCACAACGTGTAAGTGAGTATGAGCTCCCATCAAGATTGGGACGCTTCTTCACAAGTCAGTTGGAACAACGATCGGTATTATGACGATTGGGACTAGCTGGAGCCTCACAGAAAAGACAAGAAAAGGTAGGTTGTGTGAATATATCATTTTGCTAGAAAGACCCAGTGGTAGATAAAGTGAGTTCGATGTTGCAAGAGCAAGTGAAATGTGGTGTTGCAGGGGTGTGACTTACAATTCACGTTCTCTAATTGTCTTAAACGCATATCAGATGTTACATTCATCCGCAAAGTATCAAAAATGGTGAGAAGGAGAAGCGGGTGGAGAGAAGGAAGCAGAAAAACGCATATATTTTTCTGAAACTACGAACATTATATTTCCCTTATTGTCTTGCTGGTGCTTGTCGAATATCGGACACCAGAGGTTCATTCGAATCTTGTTTTTGGTACCCAGTATTTGGCTAAGTCCAAGCCACAATAATATTGTGAGGCTGACCTAGCTTGATTAGAAAGTGAATAAGCGGATGCCTTGCTTCTGCTAGTCTTAAGTGTCTGCATATCTCAACTAATTTGACGGCTTCTTGCACATACCGTTAGTGAAAAATAGAGAGCGAATGAGACGTCTTTTAAAGTCATTGACATTTGTAAACCCGACTTCTAGACTAGAGATTTGGTATCCGCTTTCCCTATGTTTACTAACCAGTATGTGGTAGTCTAGGAGCCAGAATAGATATGTGCTACAATGAACGATCATTAATAACCAACCTCACCAGGGGCAAACGATAATCCCCCTCTATGATGCAGACTTCCCTTTAATGTCTCATTCCTTTTGGATGGTCTTGTTTGTTTACACCCTAATGTGCTGAGTTTCAAATGCCTGTAATACATCTATCCTGTCCAACGACTCCGAGTGCACTTGTTCGCTAGCACCCTCGCCTTACTTTCTGACAAATGGTTTATGTTTGAACTCACACTCACCATGTGCTGCAGTTATTAGGAGCAATAAAGTATCCCTGGGGAATAGATGCAGTATTTAGGGCATAAAATAACAGGTGGAAGAAGAAGCTGAGGAGCAGCTTTGGTATGAAAACGCGGATGATTCACTTTAGCGTGAGGAATGGGGAGTGGAGAAGTAGTAGAGGCAGCAAGGTAGTAAGCAAAAATATGCTAATTCCACATTTTGATTCCGTTGAATGCACAAACTAGTGGAACAGGTCTGATTGGTAGAAAAATCAACAGCATTCCCTAAGCACCAAAAGAGTAGATTGTTAAAGGTACATAGAGTCTCGTCAATTAATACAGGGAAATGATTGTGTGAACACAAAGGTAGAATCGTTGCAAATACAAGGGCTAGACTTTCGGACGTGTAACGTTGTTTTGAGTGGGTAATGAAAAAATATTTAATGGCATTCACTTCTTCCATTTCCATTTGGTCATTATTTCACTAACCACATCATTTGGACCTGTGATGAGAACGACAAAGCATTGGCAAGAGGGGACGAGGTAAAGAATAGGCATCGCATCAATGGCGTGAAATAGAGGCGATCACTAGTTGCCGAAACACTAGTTACACCAATGCTTAATGATGATGGCGGAAGGATGAATGCGGGGAATGGTGATAGGTGTTTGATGGTGCTGATAGAGCAAGGTTTTTGGAGGTAATCGCCGCGTGATAGATGGAGTTTTGTGATAAGGGTAGCCTACAAGATTTATTTGTACTGGAAAACGGAGAGAAAAAATAAGGTTACTAACGTTGAGTACTCTTCGCGCAGTCATAATAAGCAGAGTGTGAAAGGGAAATGGTGTTAAGTCATTTACTCAAATGGAACCGTCGGACATCAAGACTGTCATCCATATTTATAATATTTATAAAGTCCTAGTTGCAGTTCTCATTTACAGCTTGTAAAATGGCACGTAACTGGGCGTTGGCGGTGGCCACAAACATAGCCAGGCCAATGGATCTTGTGCATCAATCATGTCAATTGCACTTTGCTGCAAAATCGCACCTCACCTACATTTTTTGACATATAATAGATAAATTATCTTCTTGCAAACACTTTAACATTTCTTGCTTCTCCTCTGCTTTGTTGTGATCCCAACATGCCTAGCAGCTCTGTTTTAGATTTCCGCACCATAGATTGGTAATGGGTTTAGTAAATTATAAATGAAAAGCCTGGTTTCTATGTTATTGCCAAGGATCAAGCCAAATCCTTTTCATTCTGGCTTAATGCATTTAAAGTAAAACAGGAAATAGAGTGATAGAAAACCGGGTTTTGGTTTGTTTTTGTAGGCTTTGCACTGCATTGCTTTGCTTGATCACTAGCAACTTTATCCCACATTCATTAACTGCTTACCCTAACTTAGCATACATCTTTTATCAAGGTATCTGCGCTAATAACCATTTATAAGCATCAATTGAAAAGCACATCAATCAGTATGGTCAGTAGATTTTGACACTCCCTTGTGATGAAAAGGTAATCTTATTACAAGTTAGTAAACTTACACCCCTAGGTGTTTTTCCGCCCCTAGACAAAATTTTAAATTGCTTTATTCTTATACTTGATTGTACTATGTACTTAGAGTGACAGCTTTATCAATTTAGCTGCATTCGGGCAGCTGCAAGCTTTCTTTATTCGTGAATTTTATAACTCCGCATTTTCCTGAACATGCCTTTCTGCATACAATGACAAGCAACAATAAAAGTAAAATTATTGCAATCCGTTGGCATTTTGCAACTAATAATTTCATTAGTAGCAATCAAGCAAATTTTTTGTTATAGCTAATAGGCAGGCTTTATCCAAAGGAACTTTCTCATCTACTTTATTGATAAAAGAGTGTATTTCAGAATACTCATCCTTACTGACTTTCTGACAACAGCAGATTTCTAGTTTTGAGAACCATGCCACAAAAGCTAAAAATAGACAATAAATGCTTTACAAAACTATACACCACAAAGCAACGATTCATTGAATGCCAATTATTTCTTTACTTATTTATTATACAATTGCGTGAGTTTTGCAACCAGCATTAATTAGGATACTTTTAAGGGCTTTTCAAGAGTTTCAAATATTTTAGCAAAAGTTCAAATAACATTTTGTTGAAGACATCCAAAGTAAAGGAAAAATGTGTTCGGAAACTTGATAACGTTGTCATTTGCTTTGCTTTTGGGATATAGAGAACTAACTTTTAGTTATAAGCAGTTATCGCCACCAATAATATCTTTCATATCGTGGGTAAAACTAGCCTCAGCATTGCATATAACACATCTTTTGCCACTGGTAACACAGATTTCCCGAGTCTCACCAAGAGTGAATGTGGCATAGGATGTGAGACAGGCCTATAAAGTGATGATGCAAGTGCAGGATCGGCATCCGATTTGCCTTGCCTTGCACCTCAAGACGTAGCATACACGTCGGTGAGGGCAAGTTAAACCCAACATCGGTGATGCATGTGAATGAGTGATTTGATATTGTCTTATTAAAGTGAATGTTGCCCTAGTAAAGGCAAAATAAGTAAAAAATTCATCAAAGGAAAAATTGTAAAATGGTTATTGTCTGTGAGTAAAGCATACCACTCCAACTTCCATAAGGTGCAGCAGTCAGGCATTAGCTTCAAATCATTACTTCGCATCACACAGTAACACATCTCATCTCATCGTATCTCGTCACACTTCACAATAGGTTAGCTGATGGAAAACACTAAGTATCATTGCTATAATGACAACGCTCTCTGACTTCTCTCCAACTGCCACATCACTCAAATTACGATGCAGAAAATTAAAACTCATCTTGTAAAAGAGATTATTGGGTAAATTTTACAGTTGTTTAAAGCCTGATTCTAGTACTTTTAATAGGATTAAAGTGAAATATCAGATGTCACTTATCATGTCAACAAGTAACGCCGTTTAGTAAAGCATCAGTTTATTCTATTGACAATGCAGACCTTGGTCCAAGTCGATCAAGAATCCCGGTAGTCGCTATGGCCAAAAAGGTTTGGCATTCATTCGGATGATTTAGAAATGTTCAAGATGTTTAAGAACGGGACAAAATGGATACGGAGAAATAGGAGCCTAGTCTGTGCGTTAAACTCTGCCATGAAATGCATGAAGGCATGATAGTTAGTTGGACACTGCTCTTTCAACGTTCTATTATAAAATTCGGATGAACTTGAATCAGATGTTCCACCTATCTCAATTTTTTTATCTGCATTTATTGGTGAGTCATGCTGTAGCTTTTGACGTCATATTAGTATACCGAGGGTGAGAAGATGAATTGGTGTTTGACAACCCGATAGTTGCCCGGGGCATCTGCCTTGATCACTTCTCATAATGCTTCCTGTGATGATGGCTAACTTAGTGTCACTACACAATTTGACTTAATGTCATCTGAGATGATGTGCTTAACGGGCAATCAGTGAGGTGTATTTTGTGCAATAGCAGGTCATCTGGTGACAACTTCCTGTCTATCTAGAGCGGAGTATGTCTTGATTCACAAAACTCGTCAAAAAACTGATTTGGCTCCAAACCCCTCGGTTTGCGCAATCTCACCACAACCACTCAGTATAGGTGATGTCGTGTGTCAAATTTCCCTCCTGTTTACTTATAAAAATGTTGTTCTCCATGGTGATAACCTGAGCTTTCTCTTTTGAAAACTTGCAATTCTGAAACCCTTGTAGTTTTTCACTTAATATCTTTTTAGGATTTCCAACCAGAAATTGGGAGAGGAGGGTGGAGTTACGGATGATGAATTTGGGTTTACACAGTGAGACAAGTCCAAATGGTCTTTACTTTGCTACAATTGGGCTGAATGTGTTCAGAGTAATGTATCTTAAGTTTTACGGTTTAGCATTAAAGTGTGCTAGTCATAATGGATGTGTAAATGATAGAGCTGAAAATTGGTTTGCTGGTTGAGAGATCCATTAAATGCAATGAGGCAGGAATGGCTCCTGAGACTGCAAGCGCCATGGGCTCCTCTTCCTCATCTCTGCTCCTTTCATAACGAGGAGCGCAATTGTTACTCCTGGCATGGGGCAACCCACATACCAGTCATTGTGGTAAAAAAAACAGTGGTAGTGTGTGCGTACGTAGAATAACGTGTGGCAATGATTGTAGGCCTACAATCCACAGATGTCTAATTGCACAAAATCCTTTAAAATTTGTATTTTATAGTGATGCACCTGTTACAAACAGTGGTTTCTTTCATTGCTAACAATATCGAATTGTCTATATGAACATTTAGCTGATACGTATAACTCCTGATCCTGGATAATATGCAAATGATCAGTTGCGAAATTGGTTGAGGATGCAACAGCCTCGTGTTTAGTCAAAGTGTGCTGCATAAAAATTGATTTCGTGGTCACCGATTCGTTCACTACTACTCACATTTATTTAGGTAGCATGTACTTGACCCAAAATGCTGTAGAAAGAGTAGCTGAATTTGTAAATACTAGACTTTGTTAGGACATCTACTACCAGTCTATTTATATGTCTAAATATCATCTCTCTATTTTATATGCATTTGATTTACCTAGAATGAGATGGATATCCATGAGCGGTTGCGGTATCAGATTCGACAATGAAGTTAAAAATATCTGTCGATTTCGAGGCATTTTATGGTAAAAATGTAAATAAATGCAGAGGTATGTCTGCACGGCTGTTTAAATGAAATAGATAATAGTCCTCCTTCTGGCCTTTTTTAACTTTGGAAGAAGGATACAGACTTTCTGCACTTCTTCATACGTTCCGTTTGAATAAGCTATTTTAACGCCGAACGCTAAAAACACCCACTTTTACCACATTTCCGTTGCCCAAATGTGCACTCTATTAGGCCGTAGATTATAAACAGGTCTGCTAACACTAGAGGAATGTCGTCCTAGAAAATGGGAAGCATGGAGATGCAGATAAGTATTGGGGGTATTCCATTGCCTGCCATCCTAATCAAGGGGCGCTCGATTACATGAATCTAATTCGGCACTTGTTTCAATATCATTCTATAAATGGAATTAAAACTCAAACTTACAACTAAAAGACACTGTTACTATTACTGATTAACTTATTTAGTAGACTAGAATTTTATGATTTTTACCGATGTATTTGAAAAAATTATTCTAATTTTGTTCATTTCACTCATTAATTATTAAGGCACAATAAGCTGTCTATGTAAAAAAAATTAAAATTATAATATTTAGGTGTCTGTTCTGCCATGGCTGTACTAACTACATTGAGATCATTTCAGCAGATGAACTCAGTTTACTGTCTAATCACTTTGGGAAATAACCTATAATAGTAAATTGTGATTATTACCAACTGTAAATAATTAGCACGATTTGATGAACATTTATTAGTCAGCTGTAGCTGTAAAATGTCGATTCTAACTTGCTATTTGTTAAAAAACATAACCAAGGCAAGATTTGATTAAACCAGGCATTAGGAGTGGTTGGTGATGTCAATCGGTCATCAAGCCAGAGAATATTTAGGATATTAACGGTGTTGCCAAGGCAATCAGTGCTTGCAATCGCTTAAACTTACCACCCGTCCATTAACTTGCATATGTGCAGATGTGGTACGTATATTGGAAATCGCATAGATCGTATATAGTTTGGCGAAAAGTTAGCTTGCGAAATTATTGCTTTGAGTGCCATGCACCGTTTCAAGCAATTGATTTATAGTTTTCTGTTCTCGTAAAATAGATTACCACAATAAAGTAGATGCCATTTCCCCATTTCCATGGCCTGTAAAGGACCTATGCCTACCCTCTCTCCAGGGAAACCTGCAGGCATGGATCAGGGTGGTGCAATTGCTGCTGATGATAATTCATTCTCACTATGAATTTCCTCTCCATCAGGTAATGTCTGAAATGTTTGACCATTATGATAATGTTGAACGATTCCGATTAGGTCCCAAATTTGTCTTATTTATCTGCTAAATTTAGAATTTGTGCAGAAGATAATGTGGTTTCTTTTTACAAACTTTGTCTATTTTTGAGAGTGTACCGCTCAAGTCTACATCACCGGTGTCAGTAGCCAGTACAATTAATAGAGCACGTGTTTGAATTTTGTAATGCTAAAAACTGTGCTTTGGCCTTTTGACGTGTCTGGAAAGAAGAGAGAGGTGATGGAGAATAAAAGGGTACAAGCTGCTAGAATGAGCAGAAGAGGCAGTGAAGTGGTGAGAACAAATGGAATTGCGGGACGGATTATAGCGCAGAGTTGTGAAACGAGTTTCACAGTGTTCATTAGCATGTCTCGTGCCATTTTGATTGAAATATTCCCCACTGACGCGTGTATGAATTGACTACAGCTTCTTCCGCATGTAGTGTCGCATGATCTATGGTGGTGTAGTGTCTGCTGTCCAAAGAAACGACAGTTGCTCTGGTTTAGATGTGGCACCAGTATTTATTTAACCTTTTGTCTCTCTTTCTAGGCTAAATTTCTAGCATTACTAAACACGATGAAAAGAACTGATTCTAGTATTCTTTGAGATGAGGATGTGTTTATTTGGCACTTGTTTAACTCCACATGCTAAAATACTTGGGCTCTTTAGTCTAAAAGACTCCGCCTTTGGCTTGCAGTTTAAATTTAAGTTTGGTTTATGTCTGAGATTTTGGACATTGACACAATATTTGGTTGCAGCTCTAGCCATGCCTATGTCCATAATCATGACCATGGCCATGGCTTTGTAGTTTTCTATGATTCGAGAAGGAATCTCATCGTACCCTCCTGCGTCCTATCATACTTACCAGAACGACCGAGCGAAGCACATCGATGTAAATAAAAAGCGTGAAGTGGGTGGAGCGGGCGAATTCAATCTAGAAGAACTGTTATCCTACTAACTTTGGCACATTATTAGAGTCATTTTAAGGAAGGAAGCTACCTACCACATAAGCCTGGGTTCTAGGATACTCTCTATGAAAGAGATATGAAGGCGGTGCGTCCCTTTCCAAATCTTTTCATTCTCGCTAACTGCAATAAATTGGAAGTCAGTTTTTGACTGAGGAGACTTAAGGTGCCAATCAATCGAGCAGCCACGACAGTCCTTTAAAGCAGTTTAATTATCCAAACTTCTACAACCTCGCAAAAAACACTTTTGTCTGGGTTTAGCAGGTCATCACTTAAGTGACAAGGAAATACGAGGCACAACCCAGTTGGTGGTAAAATGAGTGCAGATATAAGTGAGATGCGAACAGATTCAGCCTTAAAATCAAACTTTTGATCGGTACAAGCACAATAGATCAATTTTTCGAAATTTCTTGCCAAACTGTCAGTACATTATTTGTCATCAAAACTTCACTTTTAACACAAGTGCAACATAACAAAACATTGTTTAGCTCAATTTTGCAAAGATCAAATAGCATTTAAAAAGCTTTTCCAAATGTTCGCATTTGTTAATCAACGGAGGTGTAGTCGCGAATTTGGAAAAAGGGGGGTTTTTGAGTCTACTTGCCGATTATGTGCTACACCACATGGAGTTCAGATAGTACTACGGAAAAAGATAGTTTTATGGAAATTAGAAAAAGAATGTGATAGCCGTAACTTTGATATGCACCACCAACTTCCATCAGATGTCCAAATTGCTAAGCCCAGGGATAGACCAAAATTAGCGATATTTGATTTACAGGAATTGGTGACATCTTGCATGATTTTGGCAATTTGACCTATAAAACTTTGTAAAAAATGGACCAACTTTAACTTACTTATTTTTGTTCCGCTTTTTAACCCATTTAAGCAGATGATCGTTTTACGATATATGGAGCATTAAAAGAAAAAGTGGCTGCAAAAGTGGAAGGTTAATTTTGACAATTTTTTAGACTAAAATTAGGGAAGCACAATTTTATCTTATATTGGTAATTGTAGAGAATTATTGGTGATGAAAATGATGAACAGGTGACCTGACCGGATTTCCAAATTTACTTTGGTAACAAAGAACCCGATTAATGAATTCAACTGGGATCTACTAGGATTGGGATGTCTCTCGTTATGGAAGTGATTGCGCAACACTTTATTCCATTCAAACACTAGTACAATAGCCAAAGGCAAAATATTCTAAGGAAGTGCTTAAGATGACAGAGATTATGCAATACCAATGTTTACTCTATAGGCAAACAAGTCTGGTCATTGCATTGATGAGAAAAATGCGCTACTATTCTTTCAATTCTTCTTCATGTCAAATACGAAGCCACTTCCAAACTAGTATTTCTTCAAAGCTAAGTCAAGCCCCATAATGGCGATAGCTTATATAAACTCATTCTTTTAGCTTGCATGATTGTATCTATGAGGACCTGCAACAGAAGAGCCGTTGAAACTAATTAATGAAACAAAATTGGCCGTAAAAATGCTGCTTTTAAAATATGATTGAAAACAGCAATTCGTTAGGCCATGGTTTGAAAACTAAAACAGACTAATACTGGTAGAGGTTCTGCTAAAAATAAATAGTCAAGTTACTCTTACATCCCAAAACGCAATGCTGTTTCCAAGAGTGTGCCAGACTCCGCAAGAGAAGTGGAGAGAGGGGGAGAAACAAGCCCTTTAACGAGAAGGAAAGAGGGGAGAAGTACAAAGAGCACAGGTGCCAAAGTCACTGTCGTTGGTCTACTACGCCATGACGAGGAAGCGCATACGCTTCCTTGTATAAATGCCTACAGCCATGTCACCTCAGCTGCACCTGCTACTTCTCCTAGACTCCTCTATGCTTCTCTGACCTGTTGCTATAGCCTGGCTATCATCGTGTCACGGGCTAGCAGCCTATTAAAAGGAAGACAAATATGAAGGAGTAAGAGATTAAGCAGATGGACCTTCCAGTCATCACCTCCACCACTCTTGTGAAACAAAAAGGATTTGTTTTTGCAAGGGTCGGCACTGCTAAGAAATCATCTACCACCAATTCAATCTACTGTAATGCATCACCACGATCTTTGGTTACTGTATGACAGCAGCAGATTAATGGTGTCTATTATTTCAATCTATTTCACAGATTCAAACTTCATTCTTGTATTAAAACTGTCCACCAAGACAGATTCCTCAGCTTGCTCTCCAGCAATACTTTTGGTAGTGCTAATTCACCACTCCAATCTGCCTTTTATTTTGCTTTTGACACAAAAGCGCACGTATATAGCGTGCTAAAAAATGTACCACAGCTCTGCAGACAGTGGCCTTATTAGTCCCTTGACTTTACGGCATGGCCTCGGCTGATGCGTGACTGGTCAATTGACAAGATGAATTTATCGTGAGAACGTTGCAGGAGGAGGAGGTTGTGGAGCGAAACATAGAAGAAACAAAAGAATAAGAAGTCTAAGCACCATTATTACCAACTCCAGGCAAACCACCACTGCCATCACTCTTATTGATAGCAACGGGAGTTGCAATCTTCTGGGCAACCGGTGAGGATTGTGGAAATAGCATCCAACAGAAATGCGTAAAGAGCCACTTCCAATGACTTATATGATGATTTGTTAGTTCAGAGGATCAACGAGTTGAAAGTACCCATCTTTTTGTCCGCTTTAGCTGTTTCTAGAATAACAAATCAGACTGAATAATGTAGGTAGTTTGACAAAGTCATTTTTGCACATGTGCTCGCATGTCTAGAGTCATTAATACAGAGTACAAACCAAGTCGACTGACAGCACTCACAGCCCACCCATTCATATAAGCCGCATAATCCATCTGCGGGCTTTTTAGTACATGTAAAAGAGAATTTGATTATTTGTCACAAAATGTACCTATAGTCAAAATTTTGACTTACCGGTCTATTGTATGTTTTATAATTTAAGTATATAGTACAGTAATTTAAGGTTTGTTTATATATAACAGTTATTTTTTGGAAATTTCCGTCGCATTTTAGCTTTATTATGCCTTAAACTTTAAAATTTTATGGATGCATTGCTAGCTTAGCGCAGTTATATTGTAAGTACACCACTGTCAAATTTTGTCTTACTAAATCTATGGTTGAGGTATCTCTTGATTTTTACGTTATTAACAAGTAGCTGCATTGAGTATTTATTTTAAGGCATAACTATAACACTCTGGGCCTTCTTTGAAATCGCAATAGCCCAAGGTGTCGTGGCAGAACAGATAATACACACGTGCGGAAGATCGGAAACCCTGCTAGCACGAACCAAATTTCATCCCACAAAGAGAAGGTACGGCCTTTGAAAGCATGCAGTTGACCGAAACATCAAATCACCACAATATAACATAGTTATCTAATACAACGCGTGCTTGACTCTCAGTTTCGGTGAAGAACCACATTTGGCTTGGCCATTGCACCATGCCGGGTGGGTAAATAACCAACCTCCCATAGCAGCAGCCATATACCTTCTGTAAGTCAAATATACATATTCTGCCCGAGTATTATGCCTTCTTTCGTTTTCAAGGAAGTGTCGAGGCGCCAAAGTTATACAAACGCTGCGCACTAAAATTTGATAGTAACGGCTTTTGTCGAATGTATTCACTTACCCATAAATTACGAAATTACGTTTAGCTTTGCGTATAGAAGCTATGGTTTGCATTTTTGACCCGAGTCATTTTCATATAACCAAACCCATGGACTTCCAAGCTTTCTATACCCTAGTGTTAATGTAGTGCATCAACTGTTCGTTTAACTCTCGGTTTTGGTAGAGGGACCACTTGGGTGCACCACCGTTGCAACTTCGCCATATGGGCTGACCTCCAAGCCATGCCACTTGCTCAAGCCCACTGTATGTCGAGTACATACTTTCAACCCTAGTATTATATCGTCTCTCTTCCTCAGGAGGTCTCAGGGTGCTATACTACGTCCTTTCTTGCAATGGTATGGCATATCACGAACTTTAAGGAGGGCTAAGGTAGCAGCTCAGTATTTTATTGTTCCTAAGTTTCGATTATGCTTTACACTCATTTTCCTTTTCATAATCCATAGAAACTAATTTGCATTAAAACATTTTCTATTTTTTCTTCTGTTTATTATTTTGTAAAAAATTTGAAATTGCACATTTGTAAATACTACAAATTTCCACTTGTTAGTTATTTCGTTTTCTCTTTCTATTCGCATCAAATCGGCAGATATATCTGGCCAATTACAAAATGGTCGGGGAATCGACAGTTATAGGGCTATTAACTTTGCCCTATAAGTCGGATTCGAAACCTCGAGTTTTGGAAGACTCTGTAGTAGTCACCAAGGTTGCTGTTTTTTGCTCTCTGTGACTAAACAACACGTCAAAATTGTGAAATTAGTTCAAGTCCTCCTTAATAATTACCTGTGGTAAAATTAGTGACCAAACAATCAATTACCTTTTAAACTCCTTTTCCGCTGATTCATACTGCACCGATTTGTGAGCGATTTGACAGGACGCTACCGAGAGAACAACTTAATAAACCAAACAGGAGTCTAGAAAGATTGCCAAATGAAAAAGTTCCGTTTGCGATGATTATACAAAGCTAATCAAAGTTTTTGTCTGTGTGATTGACGACACAACAAACGAGAAGATAAGGAAACTCAATTTCATAAAAGAATTATCCAGTAAATTAGCAGGTATGAGGAAAATTTAAAGTCTTAATTTCCTTAATTGCGCACTTCTTCAACTAAAAGGACTAAAATCACTTCCGAAGTACAATATCAATTGCCGCTGTTCTTTACATTAAGTGGTAGTTGAGAGAATTTTATCTCTGCAGTGGAATGATGTATTCTTCTAGTTCGTCCCCACCTCAGTGGCATGAAAATTTATCGATGCTGCATTGCCGTACGGACACCAATGCAGGAATAATTTGGCCAATATCAGGATCCACACAAAGCCATCTCAGAGGTTATCTTCCAAACTTAATCTGCTTTCGATATTCTTGAGCGAGGTTTTTCAGCATGCATTTTCAAGATGATGTGAGACAAACTAAGCATTTTCTACTTCAATACCTACGGATTACTTTCCAAAGTAAAACGAAATTGGGAATTTCGGCTTGCTGAAAAGATTGGCCGAATGAGAGAGGCGAAGCAGAAAGACAAAAAATAGTTGCGTATATCTGAATCACCGCATGACATAGCATATTACTAAAACGTAATCATTGTAGCTTTATGAGCACACCTAGTCGCCCATATAGGCAGTTGCATAAATTGGTGTACTAATTTAGAATGGGGTTCGCACCACAAAATGCATGAGGTATTTCGAATGTCGCAAGTTGGAATCATTAGTAGGAGTTCACATTTGTCCTTGCTTAAGAGCTAGTAGTACAGCACCACAATCGCAATGGACATCTTTTCCATAGCTCGTGTTTTACACTAGCACAAAAACTTGTAAACACACATGCACACAGAGATCCAATACTCAAGGAGCTGCTGGCCTGGGCGATGGAAGAGAAAAAACTACCTTCCTTACTATCCAGTCTTCATTTTTTTACCTCAAGTGTTTAGCAATGAGGATTCGAATGCCTAAAATGCAGGAAAGGAGAGGCTAGGTGGATGTAGGACAGGGAGATATATTATAAAAAAATTCGGAAGAGAAATAGTGCTGAAAAAAGAAAGGCACACAATAAATAAATAAATACAGGGATTAAAGATATATTATGAAGGTTATTGTACTCTGGCTTAGCTTAG
>NW_020170476.1:38538-41975 GCF_000524195.1 Echinococcus granulosus
CTTCATTTTTTTCACTTACCTTGAATTGCACGAATTTTATACTTAGACAGAAATTTTTATGTTACTTAAATACATCCCACCTATTTCGCACTAGCGCTATTTTTAATAAAAGACACCGAGATTTTGCATGGCCAACTACAGACAACATTATTCTATTTATGTTAAATTTTGCTCTGCTAGTTCTCTTCTCTTTATTTACGTAATGCTACTGATAGATACCAATATGTAGCTGTTTGTTTTCTCACATCCCTTTGCAGTAGTTCATTCTTCTGCTCGTGATGATAGACGTGCACCGTCTCCTCATTCACAGGTAAGTTGAACTTGTAGAACTCCATTGCCTCTTTAAATCCGATTGAATGTCATTCAAAACAGCATGCTCGTCGTGATGGTTGGCCTCATTTTCTGGTCTGCAGGTCTACAGAATCACGGAGCTTTGAGAAACTTTTGTCCTCCTAATTACCTTCCACTGTCTTAAACTCTTCGAATCCAAGCAGATTCCTAATAGCCAACCCCGTGGTTATGCTAACTGTGACCCGAGGTAGAAAAAGATGCGGAAGGAGAGGTAAGGCCGTTAAATATTAATGTCGTCGTCTTCTTTAAAATTCACCTACTGAATATCAGGATTGTGATATCAATAACAAATAAATGGAATTTTGATCGACTGACCAAAGATGAAAAGCAAAGCAGCGGTGTTTATGGCATCATTAGACCCAAATTGAACACTGAGCATTTGGAATGCGCCTGATCAGACAATCACTTGATGGGAGTTTTAATCAAGTCTTGTTACTTAAACAGATAATTTCTTAGGCTATTGCTTACTTTCTTCAATTTAACATTCTGTTATTTTATGCAACCACTGGCCTGTCGCAATTTAATTCGAGGTAGTCTTTGGTAATTACAACTTATTTTGCTGCGTGCAGTTTGCCGCACTTCGGGTAATCACCAATATAATCTGGCGCAATTTTTAAGAAGGACACTTCCTCTTGCCTCAAATTTCACTTAAATATAATGCCACGATGTCGCAATAACTTCGAAGACTAGAAAAATAGGTTGCGTTTTCAATTTGGCCATGGTTTTGCTCCATAAAGAAGGCTAGGGGCAGTAATTTACTAGTCCAGAATTCACTGTTTTCAAAAGTTACTTGCCAAGAAAAAAGATTTGCAGTGATTAATTTCATCATGATGTTAAAAAAAATTAGTTGTTAAATAAGGTCTTGTTCTTGACAAGGTTTAGATCATGCCGTAAAATGCGATTAGGATGGTGTAAATGTGAAAATGAGTTCCAGCTATTTCGATGCAAGTAATCCACTGTCCAAAATTGTTATCGTTTCCATGATATACTGCATAACTGTTTGAGAGTAAGTGCTGAATACAAATTAGTCACTCGTTTTTAAGAAACTAATCCTACTCCATGTCAAATCTGTGTGTGAACTACAGAATTGGAGGATTTCCGATTGTGGAAATATTTATTCAATTACCACACCTCAGTGTTTAAAAATCATCCAGGACTGTGTTGCTAGATCATTGGTTAGAGGTTAGTCTCACTTACATTTGGCAATTGTAGGTTCTCGCACATTTTAGGGATATAACAATGCCGTGTTTAAAGAATGTGCTCATTTGAATTGCTTGAAGTAGTATTTTTAAGCTCGGTATTGAAATAATATTTGCAACGAGCACCAATAGGCGGACCGGTAGCACTAGATTTTGCCACAGTGACTTTTTAATGAGCCAACCAATTTAGATAATAAAGTCAATGACGCTAGCAGTTACAATAATGTACGCACAAAAGCTCTCAAAAATATTCGTACTGCGTCTACATCGTAGTAAACAAGTATCTGGTCTCTTATCATTGCAACTACTGTACCAACACTAGTCTACAGAATAGACAATTCGACCAGTTAAGCAGTTACTCAACTAGTAGCAGTGAACTTCCATTCCATGGTCACGCAGTCACCTGTGAGAGTATGACTAATATTCCAGAAAAATAAAAATATGCGCCATCTCCCACTGTTTCATTGGTCTTTGTTTGAGGATACTATTTGCATGCACGTCGTCTTCACTTATTGCTATGTTAATAACAGCTTGCATTAAATCAACACTTGCTAAAATATTAATGCGACAAACAATTTTTAGCCTTTAATAATTCTTGCGTTTATCAGGCATGGAAATTTATTAATGAGACCACAGCAACAAAATCTCCTCGTGCTTGTCTATAATGGTCCAAGGTGTTTTTAAACCATCTGTTCTGCCACTAGAGACTTATCCATCTACAATTTTGTTTGAGCGGAAAGCCAAATTTTCTCAGCAGTGACACATACTTCATTCGAATCATTAAGTCTCAAATTAGGGTTTATTAACGGTGTGAAACAATACCTTTAGGTGCCAAAGATATCCCTTTTTAAAAACAACATTGTACCATAACTGTCCCTATTAAATGAACAAAATGATGTTTCAGCACTGTTTATTACATTAGGTAGAAAGATTACGGAGATCGTTTTTTTGTGGCACACAAAGTATGTGCAATACGATAGTGGTTTATCTCTCGGTACTGTTGAGGCGCCACTTTTGTACTTTGAATGAGCCCCTTGTACCTCGCTGGGTGGGCTGGCCTTTTGGGCCATGCCAATAGCCCAGACATCTTCTCCGCGCTGAATATATATTCTGCCCGAGTATTGTATCTTCTTTCGTCTTCAGGGAGTTTTCGAGACGCTATATATGCATGTGCTTGTTTATTCAATTGCTTATGCATTTGAAACAGTTTAATAATAGCTTAAAACCTTTTTCACTGTCTCCACAGATGTCTGAGATTTCTTCGGAATGTGTTATTTGTGTTATAATTCAGTTCTAGTACCATTATTCTACTTTCTACGTACCTTTTGATTGTGAAGGAGATTGAGGTAGAATGGCTTTTTAGGAACTGCATATAATTAATCAGTCCATCACTTCTCGGTCAGAAGCACTGTCTGGAAAGTACTGAATGGGCTATCAAAGCTTACATTTCCCTTGGTGTGTTACCGCCTTCGTTTTAGATCCCCTCACAAATTGCTTACCCTAATAGTGGAACTTGTCTTCCCTATTTGCATCTCTGTTGCCGCTTTACGTACTTCACGTACTTTGCACAACTAGACACTTAGTTGATCCTGTTGCCATTTTAAGCCCAATTATTTGTCGCACGCAGCAATTATTTGCTGTTGTGTAACATAAAATTGAGTAATCTGCACTATTTGTAATGCCTTTTGTAAGCAAGCTACAACGATTGATGCCCATTTCACTCCCATTTCAATGCTTTAACACTAATGAACACACCACCAAGATCTTGGGAGCTGCCTAACTTCCAGTGTCTGATGGTGATAACTATGCAAATGCAACAAATGTATAAATATACTCTAACGGTTAGTCAAACCGATGCCTAGTACATTCATATTTAACAGGACTCCA
>NW_020170476.1:42075-56170 GCF_000524195.1 Echinococcus granulosus
CTTATTTAGCGTGGCAACCACTGATATGGTTTGAATTTGCACTCGATGTTTCGGAGCAACCTTACGGTCCAACGCATTAGTACCTCCAACTTGTTCACATCGCCAACATTGCTTGCTGTAACAAATGCCAATGGAATTGAGCCCAGACTGACTGACAAATAGTGGCATAACACACTTCAAGACTTGTAGCTGAAATCCGTGAAATGGGATTGGGGTTTTGAGAATAATTGGAGGATCTACGAAAAACGCACTCCACAGTAGTTAAAAGCACAATTCATGCCAAAAACGAAACAAATAACCTCTCGTTTTCGTTCCGTATCCGGAATCCCAAAAAACTAAACCATTTCGGCCAACTATATCAACATCAGTGTGACTCCAGGTACTAAAGTACAAAACCAAATCCTCATTTGGCATTTGGAAATTCCAAAACAAATAAACCAATCAAAATGAGCATAGATGAATTCTCCCTCAGTGGGTGAAAAAAAAACCCCAGTGATTTAAGAAGAAAATACAGAGCACCCTTTATCAATACTTAGGGAAAACATTGGCTCTACGAGGCATCATCCTTATTGTCAATCCCGTTGGGATACCGCCTGCGATAACGCTCCACGACCTCCGGATCAACGAGATATGTGCCGTCCAACTGATTCCCTAGGGTTATCCTAAAACATGAGGGAAAAGGAGAATGAGACACATAGAGCAACACAGCGAAGGTTAGCGGAAACCCCTAGATGGATAGTGTCTAGTTTACCAGACGAAATTCATCGCATAAAGGGAGAGATTTTAAGCGATCAGTCTAGCAAACCACTTCAGCTTACAACACTGAATCAAAAATGAGAATACGCTAATCTGAGGCGCTGGATTAATTAACAGAAAATTAACTTGATAGAAAAGGATTCTTTCCATTGCTGATTCGACAGTCACATTAGAAGGTGCACGATGGCAGCCCTCCGTGAATCTCCTGGAAACAGAACAGCATTCACTTTGAGTATTGTCACGGAGTGTAGCAAGCTTTTCCGCCCTTATTCTCAGGATATTGAGCTCCAGTCATAGCATATGCCACTACCCTTCCAGCCCCTGTGCCAGCAGACAATAATGCTACTTCCATAACCATACTGAACAGTGTCTACTCAATTAGCTGAAGAGTTGAAATTTTACGAAGATGAACAACTGCTGCGCCAACGGTAAGAAAGTTGTGAGGTACGATAAGATGACGCTTATGTCTTCTCATCAAAAGAATCATAGGCATAACAACAAAGATTTGATAGACATCGCCGGTAGATACAGTCGGAACCACATTACAGACCAGCATTACTCATCAAAACGCGATTTCAAGCGTCTCCTACAAAAGCATTGCAATTATGACCTATCACTCTACTGACAAACAAAAAAAGTGGACGTAAACAGAATGCTAATAAAAAAGAAATCCAAATAAACCAAAAAAGCAATGCATATTTACAAGATGAAATTCAACTGAAGACCACTATGGGATAGCAGTTCAATACTCGCTCAAGAAACATTCTGAAACGATCAAGCAACGAGGGTAGAGAAACAGTCAACCAATGCGAAGAGGTATTCCAATGCAATTAATGCGAGCCAAAAAAGAGACCGCCTCACCAGTTGGCCTGCAGATTGTGCGGTCGTCCAAAAAGCTCAAGTTTGCGAGTCCCCGGTGAGAGGCGCTCAATGAGGCCGTAGATCTCATCGGGTTTGCGGCTAGTTTCGCGCACCTCCGAGACAACCACATCACAGTCCAGCCCACGATTCATGCACCGCGGCGAGCCCTTCACGCCCACCAGACAGTGCTCTTTTCCGTGGTTAAGCCAGTGGCCAGTACGGCCTGTGCGGATGAGACGCTGCAGCTGGTTAGTTTTCACCCAAATCACCTCATCCACACGCTCGTAGCCCCAGAGTTTGAGGCACTCCCGGCCCAATTCCATGGCGCTGCAGTGGGCGCATTGACAAGAGTAGAAAACCACTTCGGGATTAAGCCAGTCATAACAACCACAAGCACCACTGTCAGCGCTACTTTCACCGGAACATTTTGATACCACAGTAAACATACTCTGCACATTCCGATGAACCATGATTACAACAAGGTCATCCAACCAGTTAAAAGTAATTTGAAAGTACTTGTTTTGGGGTTAAACATTTTTTGCCTATGAACGGTCGAACGTTGCTCCAGATTACCAGAACCAGGCAGAATCAGGGAACAGGCGTCGATTTGGCGTCACGGTATGACCAAAAAATTGACTTGAAGAGATAAATACCGATACCCAGCATAAGGTCTTTTGAAGCAGCCAATGAGCCGCATTACAAGTAAATATATTCAACAGGAACTGATCAGCAATCTGTTACTAGGCAGTTAAGCCTGAGGAAACGCGACAATCCTTCTACAAGATCATGCTGGATGACTAGCTAGTTAACAGCCTAGTTTCGCTGAAAAAGTTATTGTTTGAAGCAGATAAAACTAACCAAACATTATTCGCTAAACATCTGATTTAGGCACTGAATATCCCTTTAGTTCAATGGGAGGTCCAGAATAGGACGCTGAATAGATTTCAAAATAACGATATACTATGATTGTCAATAATGTTGCCAAAGTATACGCAGGAAGGTTAACTTAATACTACTGCGCAAACATTAAAACAACTCAGCAGGACCCAACTTAGTTTAATCATTATTCAAATGCACTCAGCTTTAGCTCAATCAACCAACTTCATAAAGTACGTACCGTCCAGTGACCCAGAGAAATATATATCCGTCGTCTTGGAGACAGGGAATGTCCATTTTCCGCATCTCATCATCGGACATTGTACCATATGGCAGTTCCATATGGATGTCCCACGGTGGATCGGCCATTATCACAGCGAATTTGCCAAGAATGGTCATGTCAAACTGCCTGATGTCGCACTTTATCCACTGCAGAGGGAAACATGCATCAACGTCAATAGCATACAACAGCAATTAAAGCCATGCTAGAACTAACTGCTACCCGATTAATACAGATCACACGAAATATGTGACAATGCTACCTGTGGAGGGTACAAGGGAACGGAAGTGGTTGCAGAGACTGCCTTTTCCAGAGCCAAATTACTTTTCCCCCTGTCCAAACTATCCGGCCGAAGTTGACCTCGGTTATAAGCGCCTGCAGCTTCTCTCGCCTCTGCTGTTGTTAGATCGGCTGGGTCAATTTCATAGTGGACATACTACAAAAAATTAAAAATAGGTGATTACTTTACAGAGATGGCACCAAATGTGATATGCATATGATGCAGGCTCGCCTCCACTAGACTAGCTCAAGGCAACAGTCTAAAGCTCAGCTACTGCAATAAAAAGAACTACCGCGTACTTTGCATGTATCGACATGAAAGCATGTGTTGAGGAACGAGCAATCACCCAGAGATTCTGCGAAACAAAACAAACATTAAATAGTTAATCACTCAATCAACCCTACCATCAGTATGGGCTTGAATAATCTTCCTAAAGTGGAGTTTTTTGCATTCCTTGTTTCCAGTGCCCTGCTGGCACTCGACACGTGTACCATGTATGCAAAAGAGCTGGACTTGGCTGCCGCCACGAGATTGAAACTTCTTATTAAGGATTTTTTCCTTAAGGCAGGAAGAAATAAAGAGGTATGACCAGACAAACCATCACAGTCGGTGTCGAGAGAAGCGCATGAATCTCCTCGTTAACACGTTTTAGCTCGCGTTCTTTAGCGGTAACGGCTGACAGGAGGATTTCAAGATCGGCTGAATCAGTACCAGGATCCACTTTGGGTGCTTCCGAGGGAGGCTCATTAGAGCTAACATAATTTTCCTCTTTAACCGCTACATTCATAACATCAGGGACGCATTTTCGACTGAGTATCAAGTGCTATATGGGAAAAGTGAAATCTTACGATGAATCGGAGAATTTAAGCGAATCTAGACGTGGAGCGGTCGTTTGTTCATGCTCTAATTACAAAGCAAAGTATAAGCAACAAACAATAAAATATGCATGAATAGTTAACGCAGAACTGGTAACAAATAACTAACCTAAATCGGCCCGTTTGAGTGAGGACGATGCATCGGTTACACTTTTGGACGCCAATGGCGTGGTTAAAGACACCAAGGTCTTAGGCAGCTTTCCAGATGCTAACAATGCTGCAACGGCAGAAGCGTCAGGGTTCTTAAGTGGAAGCGCATTTTGTGTGGCTGCAGCGATCAAATTATTCCGCTTCTGCCTTCGTGCTGCCAATCTCTCGCGAATCGACTCGGTTTGGGCCCGAGCTGCAGCGATGTCACTCTCAGTTGAGCCCTTCCGATCGGACATTACTTACGCAGGGAAGACCCGGGAAAATAGCTGGGGACCATGAGACGACAGAAGGGCTATTACGACAGATGATTAACGCGCAAAGGCTACTTGTGCAGCACTGCACAAGTAAGCTGAGTAAAATAACTGACCTTGGCGTAAATACTAAGCCAAAT
The DNA here is from genome assembly GCF_000524195.1 of Echinococcus granulosus. NCBI lineage: Eukaryota > Metazoa > Platyhelminthes > Cestoda > Cyclophyllidea > Taeniidae > Echinococcus > Echinococcus granulosus. The sequence continues at coordinate 46,545 of NW_020170476.1, forward strand.
ATGCTGTCAAGGTTTCTAATATTTATTTTGAGTGGTAAAAGAAATGACAAATTTCTTCAATACTTGAACCGGCCATGAAGATCCACCATCATTCATTTTCATAGATGTCTTCCTGCATTTACCTGTCCTCTCCAAAATATTAGGCTAAAAGCTAGTAAAATAATAAAAATGAAAACTTACAATTCTTTATGTTATCATCCAAATCAAGTTTGCAATGTTTTGGTAGCAAGCATTACTTACGGCCATGGACAACCAAGCCTATTGTCAATAGCAATAAGCAAAATTAAAGGCTAAACTGCTTATAATCGGCTTTTTGCAATAATAATGCAACGTCTTGCAGCTACTTTGTATATGTTATGCTGTTTACTTTCAAAAGATTTGTTTTAATACACCACGAGTTAATTTATGCATGGGTCACCAATCATTTGGAAGTGGGCTGCAATACGGATCCCTCTGTCATAAAACCGTGGCAGATATGGTACCCTCTTCTTCCCATTTGAGGCCCCTTTAGCTACAGCATATATGGTCCGTGCGTGTTGTTAGTTTTATTTACAACATATATGCTTGAAAGAGTGTTCCTCAGTTGTATTTGTGATAGAATATTATAACCCGGTTTTTAGCATTATGAAAGTCTTAGACGCTATTCTGACGGTTACTGATATAATAGCTTTGCTTTAATTGTAGCGTCAAATATTTGCACATGTATCTTCCTGAATTACTTTCGATTTTGCGTTATTTATTCCTATGAGAGTTCCAATCCCAAATCTGAATATTCAATAATCGAAGGACTTTGCTACGTTGACATCTGCTTTTTAAAACTTCTGTGCAATTTTGACTAAGTTAGGTTTCTTTACTTTTAATGCTGTGAGCTTTCTTTAAATGCCTGGACCATTGCCCACCTCAAATTTTAAATAAAGCTATTTTCTTTATTCATGTGTTTTAGTGTTCGTTTATAGTACTTTCAGCTTAGGGATACTTTTTAAGAATGCTCTGTTGCATAACATTGTCGACCATTCTTTTCGCGATCATAATTCCTGGACTTTAAACGCTTCCGTATCAATGAGACCATTATCGAAATTTTGCCAGACCAAAATGCAGTCACTTCTTTTGCAAATTATTCAAAGGGTCTTTTTGGAAAAGTTCAACTTTGGATTTCTGCCTCTTTAGACATTTCACTTAGATATTTTATTGTTGGATTCACAATTTTGCTAAAAATTTTGAAACGTCGCCTTATTTTTTTTTACTCATTTGCTTACGATGGGAATTAAAATGACATGTGCTGGAAAGGATTTTATCCTTTGGGCATTTAATTTTGTAGAAAAGGGGTTTTTTGATGTGATTGGGTTTTGTATGTTTGTAGTCTGTGTTTGCCAACCTCATTAGAAATTCTCAAGACGATTATAGTCAAAACTTAAGAAAAAGGTGTTTGTCTGCTAATCAGAAAGTATCATTTTGTATAGATGCAGCTGAGTTGAATATTTTTAAGGAAATAATCCAATATTGCAAAACCGTTTCGTATCTTTTACTATTATGAAATCAGCATAAAATATTTTAACTATTTTTAAGACATGGTTGTTTCACTGTCGTTAAAATTCCTTAAGGTCAGTTACAAAAGAACTTGAATTAGGCAGACATTTGCCACTTTGCCCTTCCAAACAACTAACCGATTTAGCCGTGTTTTTTAGCCGAAGTGCATCCCACACTTTTACCTTCTCAAATGCGCATATCTTAAGCAAAAGTTAACCTCCCTTTTTACACTTTTCCTCTTCAAGACCTGAATGTAGTATCTAGTGCTTCCATACACGGTAAATTTGGAGCTAGGTTTCAAAAGTTTTACTCGACGCCCATCAAAGAACATCCCTTAACCATTTTTACAACAGGAGTGGTAAGGAGTTTGACGGGTGTGTCACTGCGTGTTATGGGTAAGGCAAGAAGAAGCCACTCTGGTGAGCAATTAAAAGTAAGCAAGGATTTCCTTTTTACTTTACTTTACTTTATTGTTTTGTTGGACTGGGGGGTTATACGGTTCAAATGCAACAGCCAATGTCCATCGCATGCGGGATTAGCGTGAGTGCTTGGTTTGGGAGTGGATAGTACTGATATTTAACATTAGCAATCTGCACGTGCATAAGTTGACATCGAATATACTACTGATGAGGTTGTAGCTCCCGCCTAGTAGTTTGGTACTTTTCTCATGTTGTTTGGATAACTGGTCCTTTACTGAAGTGATTCTTAGAGGCTGTGGAAAAGAGTTACTCTGAGCCACTTTGTCTGCTAATAGTGTATCTCTTGCGAAATCATTGACTGCAACCTTTCAGCTTTCTTCTTAACTACTAAAAGTTGCCTAGACCTAAAACCTTCATTCATCTTTTGTTTCCAGATATACCAACTAATGATTGAAATTTCCGCAGAAGTTGCGGCTGATATATCTAAAATGGTTAAGTAAAACGCAAAAATGAATGTAAGTAAAATAGTGGGGCGACGTAAGGCATGTAATTCCTTACAGTTCAAGAGTTGTCGTACTTTACTCTCTACTCAGTAGTCCCCAATCATCCTGTAGCTCGACGTGTCTGGTTAGACATTGAGGTGAGTGGAGAGAAGAACAAACAGGCATAGATGCCGGCAGATGGACCAACGAAAGCAATGGGTGCCCACATCGATCATTACTGCATGGCTTTGGTCGTTCTAGCGCTGTTCAAGAAGAAAATGCGAAGCAGTGGTTGGTTGCCGAAGCATGAGAGAATCCTTGACCGCTCATTTTCAGACCATTGACACCAAAACAGATGTACTCTGGTTAAAAATTTTTAAACTTGGGGAAACCACTCTGATGTTACCAAAAACATGCAGAAGATTTAGTGCGACCCCATTTGTAAACAATTATGCTGGACCAGATCTTGCCATTGTTGGATGGAATCCAAAACAAGTGAGGAAGAAGATTACGTGGAGTATAAGTATATGACTTCTTCATCATTTATACAGAGGCGGGAACCACCTATCAAGTCCCTTCACTATTACCACCTTTGGAATCATTGAGATGGCTGCAGGAAGGTGACTATCTGCTACCTTCACCCTTTTTGTCCACCCTATCTTGGTTCTAGCTCAGGTCTGTACTCCAGTAGTTCCTGATGAACTCACTTGTCGTTAATACCAATATTTTGCATCAGGACAAATAATTCAGATGCCTCCTTCTTTCACTTTGATTTTGTGTGAATGCCAAAATGCTTAAAACCAGTACCGTTTTGAAGGCACTGTACTTCATAAATATAGTGAATGTCAACAGTGAGCAAAATGATTGTTGATTTTCCAGAATGTCAAAAAGATTTTCTGATTAACGTACTGTTTTGGGGCAAGGATCTAATGCAGAAACGAAAAGGACATTTCATTCTTGTTGATCAAGTAAAACCTCCAATAGTAGAAAGTGTCAAAAGACCACACTTTTATTGTCATATTAAAAGCAAACTTTGCAAAAAATGACCTTTATTTCTTTTAGTTGCATTTAATTCCCGACCAACCACTCACGTTGGTCATCTCAACAACCTCTTTAATGATGCAGTGCGGTGTCTCAATCGCTTCCAACGCCCAATTCTTAGTCGAACTGTACAGTGATGCGGATCTGATAGAATAGCATTCTTTATCTCTTTGCGTACGCCAGTACACCTGTTAGAATTTGCAACCCATCACCATTTATTCTGCTGATCTGGCCATCTGCACTGACGCAAAGTGCGGTCCACCCTCCACCATGCCTCTGCAGCCACATGGCCTGGCAGCTAGTGCGCTATTGCTTGTCAGCTTGCATCTAATCAGTAGCAACTATTTTGCAACATATTAGATTTTCGTTAGGTGCCAAGAAGTGGCCAAATAAGCTGCGTACAGTTCCTAAATATTATTTTTATGGTATTTAGTTTGAAGGCATTGTGTTCTTGTTTAGAGTTAGTGTTGCTTCCCTTGGATGTGCTTTGCTACTTACAACTCATCGGTAGTGCTTTCCACTTAAAGCACCCTTAAGCATATGCTTTCGATCTTCTTGCTCCTCTAAGTTACTTTATAGCATATGTTGCCTTAAGGATGCCCTCTAGTGTTTTATTTTTTTAGCTGCAAAGCTATTTTGATGATCCTCTTTCTACTTAATAATTTTACATGTGGGCGATTTTTTTACAGATTAGCACAGTTTTAAATATCAACATAGAAATTAAAGTTGTTCGACCAAATCAAATGAGTAATAATGAAGTGGAGAAAGCCCTGTTCTTGTGAATTAGTTCCTTTACGTGTTTCCTAAATGGCACTCAGTTCCCCACTTAAGGGTAAAGCCTGATCCCGGGCCTACAACTATCCGGAAGCCAGTTGGAACCCTCCTGCCTCTCCCAACGGCCAGATCGAAGGGTATGCAGCTGTCACTGTGGAACCCTATCGATATTGCTACAGCGATAGTCTGTAATACCGTCAGTGCTACATCTATAATTTGCCTGCCAATATAACTCTGAAAGTGTATGCCTTTGCGAGCAACCTCCCCAACGCACAACGGCACGGTGGCGGCTGTGGCTCTCTCTCGAACATGACCATCGCAAAGATGTGGAACTGGGTTTCATACAATTTATTTAACTTTTCAATGAAAGTCTCTATTATTGGAGTTGAGTAGACGAATGTTGATCTTGTTTTAGGACTGGACGAAGAATTTATGGTGGCACTGGCCGCAAATAATTTCGCGGGTGTAGGGACTGCGGCTGAATCCACCAAATCTATATCACCGTTTTTTTACCAAATTTGCCTATGTCAATGTCGGAAACAGGGCCATTGAACAATATCAGCCTTGCGGTGCAATTGGCTTGCTACTATGAAGGTGGTGAGAGCCTTTTACTCCTTTTGTGTGGTAGTTACCTCTACAATGATGGAGTCTTTCACAAGCATTCGATTTTAGACGCAAGTGAAATATCCAATTCCACACCAAATCGAGTAGATGATGTTTTGTTCTCCCTACATTGCAGATGGTTTAACCAGGTTTCTTCTCTTGGTTTGTAAGTCTTTAGGATGCCATTTCGTAGGATTCCTTATGAAATCATTCGTGGATTTTTGTTTGTCGTATGCGGACTAAAAATATGCCAAGTAGCATTTTTATGCTCACATTTTACAGGAAATTTGGAAAAATCATTGTTGTTTCTCGGAGATAATACTTTTCATCTGTTACAGCCTTATGGAGGCCACGAGGTTTACGAGGGTTGGGAAGTGCTAGTCACTGGGACTGAGGACGGCATGCAAGTAGAATCCCTCCTCAACTCGCTGTTTGTGCTGGGTGATGGAACAGGATTTTCTTGGAACGGTTAATACTTTAATGGTCCTCCACAATCCAACACCAAATACGCGTATGACTTCCCCATTTATTTGGTTGGAGTAGGCGTCATTATGTTTTTAAAGAGTAATGTTGTTTTCTGCTTGGAGGGTCAGGCTGAGACTTTACTCACCGCTTGGCTATGGTACAATGCGATAAGTTTTTATGCAAACCGCAGGTAGGAAAATGTCCAGAAATTCTTATCACCCTTAAAATAGAGAGGTAGTAGCAAGAAGCACTTCCGTTTGTTCATAACTTATGGTGTCATTTTCTTAGAGGAAATGCGTCTTCACTCCAAATGCACTACAGGCATATTCTGGCATATTTGCAAGTGTGTAGGGGAGTTTATAGTTTGTCCCTTATCATTTAGATGTGCCAGTTGATACTCTAGTGATTATAGGGATTCCCATAAGGGGTAGTCGTGTTGTTTATTATGGTCTTCACACTCTATAAGCGCCTTAAACTCAAACGTATCCAGTGGCAAATTTCAATGGAATCAGAAGAATGTTTCGCATGTGGAAGATCCAAAGATAAGATTTGGCTAGACGGGTAGATACTATCCTCTATTTTTCAGTCAATTTGCTTTTCAAATAGCCTTGATTGTTTATTTCATACGTGTGATGCTGGAAAGGTATGTATTCCTTTGCCGATATAGTCAGGAGAGAAGTCATTTCGCTCATCGTTCTTTTAAAAGGCTCTGATATGTTTTAAATGATTCTTTTGTGGGAGATGTGAGAAATGTGATCTCCTTTTTACCATTTTAGAGAACTTTATAAACACAGCTCCCCGAGGTAGGTCATATTGCTTTACTTAAATATCTGACCACAAACGGATTTTAGTCAATTTTTGGGATAACAGTATGCTCCACAGAAAGCGTGTCTCGGTTCCCAATATTGTCAGTCATAACGAGAAGGCAAGTAAGACTAGCGTATCGTCCCGTCTTTTTTGGAGTCGTGATAAAACATGCCACGATGGAGGTCTGGCTCATTATAAGCATGCGCAAGAGCAACGGAGCCATATTCTATTAAATAAATTATTTTACCTAGCATTCAAGATGACTTCTTTTTGTTTCTAGATATGTAAAATTTAGTATCTCATGCATTCACCCAGAGGAGTTACTGTAAACAAAAATTTAGGTTATTTCTGGGAAACGATGGACTGAAATTGTACCTAGCACCGAGTAAAAGTTATCAGTTAATGAACTTTTCGTGTTTCACAGTTGGTCATGGAGGATTTCAATGCCTATGTATTCTACTTTCTCAGTAGACCGAACCACAATTTAAACAGTCGGTATCGAGTAGGGGTATTGGTTAAACGGACAAAAAACTGCAATTTAGTAGAAAATTGATGAATAATGCTTTTGAATGTTGGACATTTGTGGAGGGGATATCGTGAGGTAACTTGACAGAAATAAGCGAATGGTGTAAAAAGGATAACTGGGTATTAGTATCCCAATTAAATTCACCTAGCAATAAAATAGCCATAGTATTTGTATAGGCTGTAACTTTCTTCCATGACGCAAGCTAGCTGTGCATTCCACAGTCTTGCCCTAGCCACGTTTATTTCCATCTCAGCAGTTTTGCTTCCCTACTGCTTGTTTTGTGTGTTCACGTGGCTGATTCCAAAAATGGTGATGATCATTATCTGGGCGGAAATGCTAAGGTAATATGAAATATAAGGCAATATTTCCTTTCACTTAAGGGTATGAATCACTGATAAGTTTTATGGCAAGAGATATGAGGACATTTCTACTGTTGTGTAAAATATGACAGTAGGCACAGCCCTCTGTCGATGAAGTGATGCATGGTTCAAATGTGTGGGCATGTAGTGAATGGATGGTTTGTGTGATGTCAATCGGCGATATGGTGGTTCGCATAGCAAAAGTGGGAAGTTAATACCCACCTTCCCTTACCAACTGGCACATCACTTTTCCATAGCATGCGCGAGAAAAGTGAGGAAGGAATTTGCATTTTTCACTGCATGCAAAACCCGTTTGCTCATCGCTTTGGCCCATTCAAATCCTCTTCGAAAGCAGAAAAAGTGATTGACTTCAATTCAGTATCACTCTACATCTCTCCTGTCATCTGAAACACAAGTGGTCTCTCTGCTGCGCGATTTAATGTTACAACCATTTATGCCATATGCTGTCACATATTGGTGACGTGCAGCATCAGTTAAGAGGATTGAGTCGTCACGTACGTAGTTGTATCTAAATTACCAGAAGCATGTTTGGAATGAGCAATTCCAAATAATCTGTCTTTAAATGTTATTGTAGGTAGCAGCGAAGGGAACTTTATTTGTCAAATAAAAGAAAGATTATTTCCCCATTTTAACATTATTTCCGCATTCCATCTGCTGCATTATCTGACAGTGAAAGGATACAAGGTATTTCTTTCCGAAAGATTAAAAATTAAGTAAGGATCAGTGGATGACATATTTTAAATACCCCATATTCAAATGAACCTCAAATGCAAACAGAACCACGACCGGTTTTTTTATCGCGGTAAAGTTGGGTATGTCTTAGAATAAATACGGCGTTTTAAATTATTTGACTGATTATAGAACGTTATATTACGTGGGACTCCCAATATATACCAAGTGCATCAGTGGAAGTTCGTATTTCTCAAATGCCGAGGCTTTGATAGTTTTTAGCTTCTAAATTTATTATCAATCAACAGGCAAATCGTTTCCAACTGACTTCAAAAATAGCCGAACCACTCGTGGGCAAATTAAGACGTTTACCGCCTTGTCCGCTTCCCCTTTCCTTTTATTTATCCTACTACTATTCTGTTTTGAATGTCGTAAACGTCCAACCCTTAAAGAAACAGTTAACAAATAAGCAGTCTAAGACTTGAATTACTTCTACCTCCCCAAATGGTTGGTCCCTCGTTTTGTTCGGTTCGGCCTGGATCCAATTTTTAAGAGTCCTTAAATCTCAGAACTACGTGGCAATTTTTTGCAGACACTTATATTACCATATTGAAGAAGCTTAGTAGCAATTACCTTCGTGTGATACGATGAGCAGTCTGCTTCATCCCTACGCAAGAATTATGCACAATACCTCTTACTTTGACGATTATCGGAGGAGCATTACCGTAACAGCCGTTATCATCGACGCGAGCTGCATGTGAACGCCAGACTACGAGACGCAGTTCCGCAGTGGCTGTGTTACTCCCAACGATCAGCATCCTGATTTCATCGTTGCCGCATCGTCAACACGCAGCACTGTGGGTGATTTTCTCTTCATGCTGGTGCGGCAACGTGACAAACTCTTGATCATGCTGGATGAGTAAGTTCGTCTTTCTGCCTTCCTGTAGCAATGTTTACCTAATCAACAAGTTGCCTAAAGTGCGTAGTTAAAACTGATTTTATGGTGGAAAGGTAACAGCGTCTAAAATTTGGCCAAACTGGAAACGGAGTTGTATAAAATGGTGTTTCGATTTGAGTAAACCTCGAACTGATGGAGGAAGAAGGTAATGAAAATATCTTTCGCGGCAAGTTCATGTAAACTCCTCAAAAGCTGATACAACGTTAAAGCAGAAAACTTCAGGCAACGTCTACTTCGCCTAAAGGACTTGCATAACAAGTGGTAAATCACACTAGCCAATTTAGCTTGTTCTTGGTATTCCCTATCCATTTCTAATGCGAATGCGGGTAAATTGATTGACTAAATGGGAAGTTTTTTGGTTTGGCTCAGCTTGCAGGCGGTCAGTGAAAGCGCTGTGACGCCGATGGTGGTGAAGGATGAGGAGGAGAACTATGTAGCAACAGTTCTGGACGATTCTGGAAGGCACACCCTAAGTCGTCTTTGGATGATTGAACAAAGTTAAAAAGATGATACAGACTCGGTTAACCAACATCACCAGAAAAGAGACGAGGATTAAGCATCGCAGAAATGGAGCGGATTACGAAAGAAAGAGAGGTTGAGTTAAAAAAGAAAGAAATTTCGTCCCGTTGGTACAAACGCTTTGTATGGAAGGCATTTGGTGTTAATCACAAAATAAGAGGCGTATAAATGAATGTAATTCCGAGGTGGAAGAATTGGAATGGGATTCGCTGACAAGGCAAAAAAACAAATGCTAACTTATTTCACTACTCACCAACCACCTAAAGCCATCACTATTCCCAATAAAACAAAGAGTAGATAAATGGACAAAAGACCAATCACGTGAGCAGTAAATTGTGGCAATTATAAACACCATAAGGTGGACCTGAGTCATAATAAACAGACCAGAGGCGAGTAAGAGAATGTGGAATCTCAGTTCCAGCCGCCTCCAGTCCATCTATCCCGCCTTTCCTGCCA
>NW_020170476.1:56270-86602 GCF_000524195.1 Echinococcus granulosus
TCGGGACGCTACACAAGGCTTGTTGGTTGGCTGATTTGAAAAGTGGGTGAGATGATGGACTACAATGGAGTTGAAGAAAAAGTCACAGGCAAGACAGACACTCAAAAATGTGATGCACTACTCTTCACAAAGAGTCCTAAAGATCTCGAATAAAAGAATTGTCAACAATTGACACACTTCTAGTGGATAGGAAAGATCCCTCATCATACAATTTTATGGGATGCAAACATATCGATAAACAGATAAACAGGTACTGCTGGGGAAAGGCAAACACTGAACCCTCTGCATTATCAGAACTTAATTTTAAAAACAAATAATAAGAATTTGATGAAAATGCAGTAATTCTATTCTACGACAATAATTAGGGATATTTTGAACAGAACGCCAAAATTTGGATTATGGTGAATTTACATTAATTGAACTGAACAGTTTTGCGGCTATATCCCAAAAAATAATTTAGGAAGGTTTGCACACATACCTTAGACGTTTTCAAACTTTTGTCGATATTCATTTGTCGATGATACTAGGGCTGCACATGCAGATTTTCTTCCGAAAAATGCCAGTTGGTGTTTGCATCCACTTACTAAATATATCCGTTTTGCCGACCAAAGTCTATAAACTACAGCCATAATCGTCGATTACATCCATTTGTTTCGTGATAGCCTTGCCTATTGATTCGACACAATCATTCCGCGCTGTCGGTTATATCGGTATAAAGCATCCTAGAAAAGAATGGTCGGCCCTTCTCCTCGTAGTCTTGGTAATGCTCGCTTAAGCGTGCCAACAAACTCCTCCGCTTGCCTGTTGTAATCAGAGCAAAGTGCAGTAGAGCAAATGTGTGTAGCTAACTGTGGTTGGTTTGACATCTCGATGTCAGCAAGCGGAACCATGGGTGTTACTTCCAGCCTCTTTTAAAATGCACCCACCCAAAAAAGGAGGGAAATGCCATAGATTTAGTCGGAGAAGTTAAGGTGAATTTGTGACCAGGGCTTATCTAGTGCCGGTCCCCATGGTCCTAGCGTGGATTTAGAATTGATCAATTCAAATCTATTAGTGATTATACAACGCAATGTGAAAGCATGGGTTAAGCAGGATTGACGATCGCGTTACCGTTCTTTGACGTCACGTTGATGGAGGAGCCAGTGTTCGGCAGTAGTCGTGCTGAACAGTCATTGACCGGGACGGTGATGAAACTTTGATCACCAGTTACGATAATTCGGAAGATGTTCATCATGCTGGCTTGATGTGAAGATTGGTCAAGCACGTTTCGACCAATTCCTACGGTGCTTGTTTTTATCGCCTTGGGAGCTAGCTGGTTGGGTCAACAGAACCTATCCTTGTACCTAACGTTTCAGCACAGGGTGTGTTACACTTGTAATATTTGGGGGGTTGGGCTGGCCGAAAAAGGTTGGGGCTGAGACTGGGAACAGAGCTGAACTTGACAGTACCATACCTCCCAGTGCCAGAAAAATGTAAGGAATCGTTCTCTTCTGTTTAACATTGGTATTTGCTGTCTGTATGGACGTAGGACGGGTTTGCACGGACTGAGTTTCCGTGTGGTGGGTTGACTGCTTGAACTGGCTGAATTTAAGGTTTCTGCCTCACTTTAACCGTCGATGCCAAAGTTATGGTATGTCATTATAAAACATTTTGAGGATAAGGTGTCTCCAGGAGACGAATTTTTGTGTTAAAGCTTTTTGGCTACACACAAATCTGCCTCCATATAGAAGCGGTTGTTATTCACCTCAATTAAACTGTTTTTATGTAAAACGGAAAGAAAAAAACCGTTTAAGAGCATAGAATGTAGAAAATGTTTGCCAATTTGAATCCCCTTTGAAGTTCACAAATTAGTTAATCATGGTGGCCATCGGTGCTCCATTTCAACCACACCTACATCACACATAAGTGGATTTGCCCAATAAATCGACTACTGAGAGCTACTTATTAATACGCAGTTCATTAAGATTGGGTAAATTTTGTGAGAACTTTTGAATTGGATGAAAATTAGTGAAATTTTCTATATTACGCTCTATTAACTGCTGCCACATTTCTGATCAACTGACTGTCTGGTTCGTTTCTCCTTTCGAAATCGGAGCAATTTTCGGTCCATTTTGAAGAAGCTGTTACTGCTTATGCCATTCAAAAGGATTTGTTAAAACTAAGTAGGCAAGTGGTCATTTCGTGCTTCTTTAACGTGGTCATTGTAAATCATTCGTACAATACGCTTGCTTTATAATCGTAAAAGTGGATTTCCTGGGGGCTCCTGTACAAGTTCGTGCTTGTGCACACTATGCCTTGCCAGCTGTGTGTTTCCAGTCGTAATGCAGGCTGCATTTCCCTGCGTTTCTTCTAGCTCCATTTAGCCAGCGTACCATGCATAGGTGTTTTGCAATGTGTCAATATGTGTTATACCCTCAGCACCACAATTGGCCTCACTCCTTTTCCTCTTTCTTAGGCAAAGGAAATTTCAATTTATTTTGTTGCAGTACCTATCCTTGAGTCCAATACAGACAGGCTTGCCTCTATATATACGTCCATTCCCCATCAACAAACACGACTTTGGGGTTCAGCACGGGAATAAAAGCTGGCTACTTTGTTGCTTTTTTGCCAATCAGTTGCTTAGTTAGTTCATTTGGCATTATGCAATTTTCTAGATTGCTTTCGTTGTATCCTAATGATAGACAGATTAATGCAGTGTAACTCTAATTTTAACACTAATTCCAACTCGGATTCTTTTTCTACAGCCAATTTCTTTAGAGCATAATAATTTGCCGTAATCTTTCATCAAAACATAAATGCAATATCAAACTCTACCAATTGGTACCCTACGCTGACTCCTGCAAGTGGCTACAAAGTCATGCGGGCAAATGGAGGGATAGAAAGGTAGACTAATTACGATTGTTTGGCCTTTTTGTGGAAGAAAGGGTGAGCACTGAGTTGCTATCATTAGGAGAAGATAATTTCAGCATTCCATCAGGTCATGACTTGGACCTAAATATACGAAACAGTGTAGTGGATGTCAGAGTGTGCTAGGTTTACTGAGATGTGATTAGAGCACACTTCATAATCGTTATAGCTGGTTTCACACGCAGCAAAACGGTGTAAAATAATCACTAAATATAAGTGGAAAAATGATGCTAGTCCAGCTGACTTAAATGCCAAGAAGAACGGGTGGCGATAAAGCGATTTGGCGGAGAATTCTATCAGAGATGCCTGTGTTGCCTACCTCACATCAGTCGACAAGTCCTATCAATAAATAGTTCCTTTATTTCCTGAGCAGGTAGATGCTTGCCTTTGTAAGTACACTTTGATTGTGTATTTATAAAAACGTAAAAGGAGCATTTGTGTCGAAGTTGAGGCGAAGAGATGATAATTGGGCCATCAACACGGAGATAGATGGCTTGGGAGGAAGTACTCATGGTGATAGGAGTGCATGTGGAAATCAAAGTTGGGACGGTATTCATTCCCCTAGTATTTGCACACAATCTTCAAGTCAGCACAGGTAGACCAGTTGACATCAATAATATTGGAGATGCAGCTTCCACTATCTTCTATGTTTAGAATCTACTCAATCATTTTACCGGTGATGCCTCTAGTTAAGTGCGAATGATTTGCTGGCTCAGCGCCTCTCTTTATCGATGACGCTTTTACAAATTACTCATGTCTTAAAACTAACAGAATTAAATTCTTTCACTGAATGAATTCCAGATGATCCAGTTTATGGATGTTTCATGGACTATTTGTGGAAATGAGGTCACATAAAAGAATGAATCAGCGAACAGAACCTGAGTTCAAGTAATTCCATGCCAACGGATGCGAAAGGCGGTGCTCAAGATAGCAGATGTAGTAGTTTTGTTTAATATATTCTTAACTAAGGTCTGTCTGACAGGAAAGTCAATCACAACGCCTTAGTCATTGCTTTGTTTAAATAATATCAACAATATCACTAATAGTTCGGTTTGGTTTAAATTCTGCTCAAAACTTAAAAATACAATTATGTGAAAGAGCATAAACTGAAAAGACTCATTATAGACAATCTTTGAAATACAAAATCATAGACAATTTAACTGTGTTGTATAATTATAGAACTTCCATTAAAGGGACTGCCTGTTTTAGGTGACCTGCTTCATATATTGCTAAGTTATGCGTATTTGCTACTAGTTCCTCCATGTGACCATTCTTTGTTTATTATGAGCTTGTGTAAGCGGCTGCCACTGAGGCGAGCTCCAAGGAATGTCAGGAGTCACGAAATTTGGAAAAAATAAGGCCTTATGAAAACTGGAATTGGTGTAACCACCTCATTTTATGGATGAACAATTGAACGACTAAGAACCTGAATTGCATTTCAAGAAAATATGGAGCTTATTCCTATCTAAAAGTGGTAAAATCTTAAATCATGATTCATAAAATGAGTCAGATAATTTAGATCATTTCATCTACTCCCGAACCTTAATCAAGATACTATCTTTCAAAAAGTGCTAGTTGTTTTTATCTTAACTTTGTAACTTTTCGGTAAGTTAATAACAAATGCATCTTGCCGATGTGTCCTGAAACTGAAGGAAGACTCGGAGAGTTCCACTTGTGTCTGAACAAACATGCCTTACCAAAACTTTGACACTATAGAAGGCGAATCATTGATGCTGACACCGAAGCTTTGGAAGTCGCAACACACTACGGCTGTTCGTAGGATGGCAGTCAAAAACCGAGATGTAACCACATTATGAAACAGTTAGCATTACTTACATAAAAGTGTAGGAATTACATAAAGATGTAGATGGTTCTGCTTTGGGCAACTGCTGGCATAAATAGTGGCAGATAATTAAAGGGCCCTCGTTGTAGGACATCATTCACATTCGTTTTCACAAATTCTCCAGTAATGTAATTTCCAACGAGGACAACATTTTAAAATACACGAAATTTACAAAGAAGACTTATAATGTTCCGATCAAATGTCTGCATGACATCCAAATAAATATAGCCCCTATCATCTCAAGCGCGTGAGCGGTAGCGGCAGAAGAGACCACTTTTTGATGTAGGAAACCAAAAAGAAATCAAGAGCCAAACTGGGACGAAACCCAAATGGAATGGTTGACGACGAGATACCATAATGCATATGCATTGAAGCAGGCTTTACAATCCATGCAGTTCAGGACATTCGAGTAGGCCTTTTATCCATTCCATTCTTAAATAATTAGTCGCATTTTAGGTTTTTCACCTAAAAGAGAACTCAAAGTGTCGCGAAAATGAAAAATATGCACTGTTACCACATCAAATAAGTGAGTGTATTGGTACCTCGTGTGAATGTAAATAGCAATGGGTAGTATAATTGGGTGGATATCAGTAGAATGCACCCAAATGGGTGCGAAGCTAACCAAATCAGATTTGGACATGACACACGAATCAATGTACAAGTCATGAGAAACGAAAAGCATGCCAAACCGCGCAGTACG
The DNA here is from genome assembly GCF_000524195.1 of Echinococcus granulosus. Lineage (NCBI taxonomy): Eukaryota > Metazoa > Platyhelminthes > Cestoda > Cyclophyllidea > Taeniidae > Echinococcus > Echinococcus granulosus. The sequence continues at coordinate 61,721 of NW_020170476.1, forward strand.
CTCGTGTCAATGGTAGCAAACGTGTTACTTAATTGGTAGATATTCAATTCAGTTTGCACCACCTATTATAAAGTAAACGCGTAAGTAATTAGTGAGAAAATTAAGACGAAAGAGCAAGGCATTCTGAGACATATAATATGTACAAGGAAAATCTGTGTTAGATCTCTCATATTTACTATGGTACTTTTTCGAGTTACTGAGGAAATACGGCTATATAGTATCATGCTTGTGAAGATAACGAATATTGGCGATCACTTAAAATCTGCAAGAATAGAATTGCTGTATTTTTTGTACAAGGGGTTAAAAGTGACACAACTATTAACGCATTTTTGGCAAATCGAATATTCGGTAAAAATTTACTTTTCTCGTATCTCAAGCGACCAGCTAAATTGAGTTTGACTGCCTAGAGCGCAATTGTTCTCTTGCTGAGTAATGATATTGTTGTGGTGGATTTGTTTCTGTGTGTTTTTTACTGCTGCCTCAACACTTTTACTACTTGCAGCATCACAATATCTGCAAATCGTGATCTGTGTGAGCCACTGCTTTTTAATAAACTGGCATTGTCAGTGTGGCGGTAAATTCATTTTGGATGAAGCATACTGAAATGAAGATCTAGTAATTGCAATAGGTGAGGCAAGGAGAAGTTTTGTTTGCCACAAACGATACAGACGTGTGACATGATTCCCCTTCATACTTGCCATCACTGCTGCATCGAACTGTGTACTGCGTCCAGACCGTTTTAATTAAGATCAGTGAAAGTGATGTTGGTATTCCTGATCCAGGTTGCAGTATCAGTCAACCCTCTTATGTGATCTGGACAACTTACAAGTTAATTGTGTCTTGTAAAAAGCACCAACATATTTTCTTTTATATTAGGGGGTATTGTTGGTCACCTAAATGACAAAACTGCCTTTGAGATGACAAAAAATTTAGTTGGTTACCTTATTTTACATCCTACTGCTCCACTTTCTTGTGACTGATCCCTCAAAAAGTTATCAATGGGGGTGATTTAAATGTACAATAAACCCCATCTTGATGCCACTGGCAGTGTGCTCTAAAAATTCAACCGACCAGCGCCATCTTCACGAGAGACGATAGATGATAATGAGAGATGTTAAGCGAAACAGATATCACTGATAAATTTGCCTAGGCTACTCCGATTTGTTACAGTGCAAAGGTCACAAGGTGTAATTGACAGGCGCATACCTTCACCAGTGCTGTCAGAAGAATCTAGGCACGAGTTTATGCGTGCATGCCAATTTCTGCCTTACACACAGAAATGTTTGTATGTACCTCTTTCATTTTCTGGTGTGGGGTCAAATTGCTTTCATAGCAGAAGTTGTGCACTTCGCTTGGTTGGGGCACCGTTTGATTCATCGAACACTATCTTACAAAACACATTGTTGTGTTATGCGCCGAGATGGAATATGAATTTTATAACCTCAGTAGGTCGTGACTCCGGAAGTTCAGTCATCCACAGCAATCGTCCTTCTTCTGTGATGTTATGATTTATGTAAAACGCTGGTATCAGAAATGCAGCATTGTTAAGTAGGAATCGTTGATTAATTTTTGTTAGATAGGAATTTGAGGAATGTGTAAGAGTAGTGTGTTCTCCACAAATGGCTTAAATTACCTGACCCTGGTTATGAGCCACATAAGTTTTCACCAACAGTGAGAAGAAAAACCTCCTTCTTAAAATTGACTTGATTTCGGATGCTGCAAAATATAGCTGTGGAAAAATTTAGTTGGAGCACATATTCCTCCAAAATTGAAGGCATTTTAAAAGTAAACCATCAGCAGTGTAAGTGGAATGCGGAGTGCTTGTACTGCAAATGGGCGTACTAAGATGGTAAGTTGATTGAAATGTAGTGGGGAGGTATAGCTATGGTCTAAGCAACTTTATCTTCATCGGATGCCCATCTTAATTAGATTTTTTGTAAAATGAAAGAAATCCACAAATTTCTTAAAAAATGGGCAGATTTAAATACGACGGAAAAGAAGCATGCAACAAATAGAGGAGATAAAGTGGGCAGGGTTTCTTTGAATACTGGAGCTGCAACCGTACTCTCCAAGTGGAAAATCGTTGAGGAATAGTCCTTTTCTTTTAATAAGCAAGCACTGCACGGTCTGCTGCTGCACAAACAACAGTTGAGCATTTTAAATCACGCTCATTTGCATGGTAAATAAACATTTATTCAATTTGTTTAGTGGAATGGAAATGAGTGGCTTAATGCCTATGGTGTTATTTTTCCACAAATTGACATTAATTTTTGTCAGATATAAAGGAAAACAGTTACACGTCTATTATGTTGTCCATTTGTGTAGTAATTTAAGTACAATCGTGTCCACCTTAGTAGGTAAGAAGGAAATTATACATTAATACTTCGCTTTAATAGGTCAGTTGCGAGGTCGGCTGTTAGCGGCACAGTTTTTCAGCCACTTCATTTGTCACTTTGGAAGTAGAACATTACAAAAGACTTCATTTTATCGTTTAACTATTCGTCTTGGTTACAAGGGAAAAAATGCTCCACTCATGTGTTTTCGCTGGACAGCCTGGTTTATGGGCCATGCCAGTAGCTCTCAGGCCTTCCCTACTTCGGAAATGCATATTCCAGCCTAGTACTGTATCTATTAAACTTTAGAAAAGTCGGTAGTAGTGAGGGTACATTGTCTTGAGCCTTAAGTCAGTGGATTCAAAGTAAAGAATAAACAAACAATCAGGATATTGAAATTGTACAATAAGACTCATTTTGTTTTCTTTGACAAGTGATAGATGACTAAAAACTCATTTGTGAATTTAAGATTGCCAGGTCCTCCAAACTGCATTTAATTTTTATAAAGGCTAATGAGCTCCTTTAACAATTCGTTAGCTCATTTATTTACATTACCCTTTAGCATCTCAAAACCCACCCTCTTATCAATGCCTTATTGAGTCTGTCATTTTACGCTCTATGAAATATCCTACAACACTTCCTCCTTCGAGATGCACAAAAGCATCTGACCACTGTAACAAAATTAGCAGACAATAGGCACATCAGCAACAGTTCCACATAAAGCAATTTAAATTGACATGGTATCGTAAGAAGTAGGAACACAATCAGGATCAGTAGCAACATGTTTCCCCAGCGCTTGAGAATAATGTATACTCATGTTGGGGAGCAGAGCCTGCTGTCCGTTACGCCCTGGGTTGGATCATTTCGAACTGGTATGAGTGGTTATAATACTTACATTAGGTGTAAGGCCACAGGCGATCAACGCGTCTTTCTATTTTTGATACTTCATATTTAACTTGGGTTTTTATCCTAACTCACAAGCCGCCAACACATTGCTACGGCTGTGCACTCACCCCATCTTGCTTCAATGTGCACTGATACTCGCCTCTCCTTTCCTCTGTGTCATCCTCCCACCGGCCATCTGCGTGTCCCTAATTCGCTACTTCATTAAAACCACCTGCATCTCGTCTTAACTCTTGTCTCGACCTCCTCATCACCGACGTGGCAGTGGATTATAAAAAGCAGGGCTACTGACACCGCCACATGACACCGACCAGGAAGTACATATGTGTTTGTGGATGAGTGGTGGTGTGCGGATCAGAATGAGGTAAACTGCTTTATTCGATGCCTGGTTCTTCCAAATCCCATCACAAGACATCTCTTCATGTCGTATCTCTCCTGCAATGTATTCAATATTAAGAAAAGATACGCTCATTGGAAAGGTGTTTTTAATTTGTGGATCCATTATTAGCAAATATAGTCAGTTTGTTGATTGAGGACTCATAGGAACCTCCAAGTATTAGACTGATCTTTCGCACATTAGCACCTTGAGTTCTCCCTGCAGGATGTGCATAAATCTACAAAATTTCTAGCCCACTGGCTATGCAGTAAGTGCAGACGACTGAGTGCTGAACTTCGTTGAAATATCACGGCTATACATAAGCTGATAGTAGTCTTAATTTTTCCAATTCTTCTTTCAGCCACACTCGAGTCTCTGATTAAGGCAAATGATTAGTGGGACTTAAAGTAACATGGACAGAAGAGGAAGAATGGGAGGTAAAACTCTAGGATGCTTTTTCACACTTTGTGCTTTACTAGAGTTTCCTGAACAAATTAAAACACCGTTTCTATTCGATGATGGGAAAACCAATACGTGCTTGTTTGGATCAGCCTCGAAGAATAATGTCAAAATTGCGATTTTAAAGTATTTTAATATTGGTATATGACTGTACTTACAAATAATGTTTAGCATCAAAGGAAGGAGAGCTTGGGAATGGTAGTTTTAAATCGGAGTACTTTAAGACCTTTAAATCAATTATTACTATCTACTCATTAATATTCTATATGTGAAACTAAACTTACACAATCATGAATAAAGCGCTTGCTTTCATTTGTAAAAAAGACTACCATTTCACATAACATTACAAGTGGACAGAGCTTCCCCTGACTATAGCCACCAATCTCTTAGTGAATTCGGCTAACAAATTTGAAATGATGACTACCTTGACTGCTCAATATTTTACAGAAGGTGGTTGCGCATTAGTACTGAACAATTTCAGCCATACCTCAGCTCTCTTTTGACCTACGTACCAAATCCATCCATCCAAATATGTTTTGCTTCCCTGTTTTTTGTTTCGATCTCTCCTCTATGTATCTCACACGTTCTTACATATTTTAGGTATGCTGTCCCATATATTAATATTTGTTTCATTAACAAAATCCATTTGCTAAAGAAGGCAGTTCAATAGTGGCTTTGTGCAGCCAACCAACGTGTGATTCGTATCATATTCACTCCTACGTTTCATCAGCTCCTGAGTGGTTTCATTCGACTTAGTCGTGACAAAGGCGTCTTTGGAAGCAAGTGCAACAACAGCCGTCACATTTTTTATTGCCGTCGCTTGCCTGATTGTAATGCTAAATTTGGTGATCAGAGAAGGTGTAGAAAGATGTAGTAGTGGTTTGAAACTGTTGGGTAGGTTAGCGTACTGCCTCAGTGAAAGAGCTGTCACTGTATGAAAACTTTAATCGAAAAGGAAGGGGACATTCAACTCTTCTAACAATGCATTACGCAATCATCTGTTAGACTATGTCACTTTTAGCAATATACAATTTTTCTTTAAGCAATTCTCTTCAGCGTACTCCTTAGCTTGTAATAGTGGCAAGGAATGATAGTGTGAAGCTCGTCGTCAAGTCTACCGCTGACTACTACTATTATTAAGGGCTGAACCGATGATAAATAAGGTATGAGCAATTTTTTTTGTTCCGAATGATATGCGACATCCACCTTTGTAGGACTGCAATTAAAGCTACACCAGTTGCTCCTCCACCCTGACTGTTGCATTATTGGGAGTAGATAAACTCGGTGCTATTTACGCAATGAAGGTAATCACCTTACAAGAGCTGATATCAAAAATTGAAATGAATATAGCACTAAAAACAGCATTTCCATCAACAATCTCTTCTTTCCACAAAAGTTAGAGTGTGATAATAGAATGTAATTACCCCAGCATCAACCCCGAAAATGACGCAGTGACTTAATTCGGCTTTTCGAATCGCCAGTCCTAAACACATGAACAATCCATTTAACGCCAAGAAGAGCAGCTCCTTGAAAGATCTGCTTCCCACAATTTTCTGATGCCTTGGAAATGATATGCTAACGAACCCTTGGTAGCCATCAGCACTTAACATTAACGCAATACGTGTAACAGCCTAATTTTATGCGTTTTAAAAAATGATTTGCAAATCATGGTTGAGTATGTTACCCTTGAAATTCCCATTCTTTACTTAGGTTGTCCTGATCAAGTTTGATGACACACTTATTATCATCGATACGGGAACTGGTATGACGTGAGGCTGAGGTAAAGAATATTGTACAATCACTCACTGGAGCACAAATCTCTTACCCAGGTGCCGAAAGATGGCCTTCAAATACCATGACCAGTCCGTATAGCGTGGACTTCTACCCATCCTGCCTTGTTGCAGATAGACCGAGCTGTGTCCCCAACCTTAACGATGACGAGCAATTAATGTGGGACTCCTCCACTTCCAAGTCATTCACCATTTGTCGATGGAACGAGGAACCGGTAAATCGTGACGCTAAGTTAGTCATTTACAATTTACATCCTCAATATAAACAGCTGAACATAACTACTTGTGAGCAATAAGAGGGTAGTTTAAAATGAAGGTACTTAAACTTTGAGGTTATGAGAGGGCAAATTATGGAAAGGCCTAGAGTGCTCACTTGAAAATATGCGATGAGGTGATCACTGACGTCCGCTTTGGAAACTTAGCAGACTAAGGGCAAGTTTGGAGACAGTGAATGATGGGGTGAGTAAAGATGCAGGTAGATAGGTAAATTAATAGCTAGGTGGCTGCAGGAGGGCCTTACTGAATGCTTATGTAAGAAGTCACCAAAATGCAAAATGATTTACAAATGATAATGGGTTAGGATTAAGTAGTCACATCTAGTAAATCACATTTCCGAGTTTTGTTACTCCATGTTTTGCAGGGTTAGAATGAAAAGGGCTGATTTAAACTTTAAATCCGTTTATAGAACCTCTCTAATATCCATGCTCAAGAACGGAAATTTTTCGTTGATATAATGGAGCTGTACAGGGTCTCCAAATTTTTGTGCATTAGCTCGTAGTTCTCTTGTGTGGCCTGTTGTTCAACGTCCATCCACTTGGACGTCGTCTCGCATATCGTAAGGATAATTTGACGAGACGCCTCTGGTGTTTTATCCTTTGTTTTGTCGTCATTCATTTCCAATTTTATTCGACTGATGTAGTTTTCCAACATATTCTTCGCTACCATCCTGCTCTTCTCCTTCTCATCCTCCAACTTCAATTTTTCTGCATTATTAATCATTTGCTTCATTTCATTCTCTGACAGAAGACCCTTGTTCTTGGTGATGGTGATGCTGTTTTGCTTCCCTGACGATTTGTCCACCGCCGACACATGAAGAATTCCATTATCATCAATATCGAAGGACACCTCGATCTGAGGTACCTTACGCGGCGCTGGTGGGATACCTGACAGCTCAAACTTGCCCAACAAGTTGTTATCACTCGTCATTGCACGCTCACCCTCATACACCTGCACCAACACGCTCGATTGATTGTCTGAACAGGTGGAGAAGATCTTAGTCCTCCTTGTCGGAATTTTCGTATTGCGCTCTATCAACGTCGTCATTACACCACCTGTCGTCTCCACACCGAGTGAGAGAGGTGCCACTTCAGCTAACACAAAATTCTGCGCCCCTTCTGACTTGTCGCCAGCCATATTGGCCGCCAGCAACGCCGCACCGTATGCCACTGCCTCGTCCGCATTTATGGACTTGTTCAACGTCTTGCCTTTGAAGAAGTCTTGCAATAACTCTTGCACCTTCGGAATACGCGTAGATCCGCCTACCAACAATATCTCGTGGATATCATTCTTGTCCAACTTTGCATCACTTAGTGCCTTCTTTACCGGATCCAGCGTCTTACTGAAGAGATCAAAGCACAGCTGCTCGAAGCGGGCCCGTGTGAGGGTTTCACTGAAGTCAATGCCCTCAAACAGCGATTCTGCATCAATGCTTGCATACCCGACAGAACTTAGCATCCTCTTTGCAGTCTCACACGCCTTTCTCAGGCGGCTGATGGCCTTTTTGCTGGTCGTCAAATCCCTGCCTTCGTGTTTTTGCTTAAATATCTCCACAAAGTGATCAGTCATTCTCGAGTCAAAGTCTTCGCCACCCAAGTGAGTGTCACCGTCAGTCGATTTCACCTCAAATCTTCCATTCTTTATGCACAAGATGGACACGTCGAAAGTGCCACCGCCCAAATCAAAGACGAGCACATTGCGCTGACTGTCGATCCTTTTGTCCAAACCATATGCGATAGCAGCTGCCGTGGGCTCGTTAACGATACGCAGCACGTTTAAACCCGCTATTTTCCCTGCATCTATCGTCGCCTGTCGTTGCCTATCATTGAAGTATGCCGGTACTGTAATTACCGCATCTGTCACTTTCGTGCCCAAAAACGCTTCTGCTGTCTCTTTCATCTTCAGCAGCACCATGGACGAGATCTCTTCTGCAATGAACTTCTTTGTCTCATTACGAAACTCTACCTCAATCTTCGGTTTCCCTGCAGAATTTACCACTTTGAATGGCCAACGCCTCATGTCGTCTTGGACTTCTACATCATTGAAATGGCGTCCGATCAAACGCTTTGCATCAAAAACCGTATTAGTTGGGTTTAAAGTAGCTTGGTTCTTTGCAGCCTCACCGACGAGACGTTCTTTATCTGTGAAGGCGACATAACTGGGTGTAATGCGGTGACCCTGATCATTGGCAATAATTTCCACTTTGCCATTCTGAAAAACACCGACGCACGAGAAGGTTGTCCCTAAATCAATACCGATGGCTGGACCTCTTGACATACTTTCGCGAGATGCACAATTGCTTGTCCGTGTAGGTAATAGTAGCGCAAACACTGCAACCCTTTATATTACCTGCAGATGATCATCAAGATCATTTCCACCACTAAAGTGCTTTCATCCAACCAAAAACTTGCCAGGTCTTCATGCATCTTTCAATTAGCTGGCAACTCCATACACGAAGACAATGACGTACAATGAAGGCTGTGGTGCAAATACGCCTCTAATTGAGCACTGGCGTAGGCCGTGGTGTCTGCTACATGTTTAAGTGTAAAATGGAGGAATTACAGCAGCACTGAAGTGCCAATTTATTGACCTATGACTGACAATATCCAAATGCATAGAAAATCCCGGGTAATGACTCGGGAATGTTCCTTTTTAGTGATAATTACTTTCTGACTGTCATAACCGCCTTTCGTGTGAATCGGCAAAGCACGGAAACAGAATGAAAGAGTCGTTTTGCTGCATGGTTCCAAAGTCAATCAGCGTGTTATACACTTACGTTACTCATGTAAATTCGTGTGTGGATACACGTGCTTACCTTTGATGGAATCAAGAAATTTGGCTTTTAAGAGATCCGTCTGAAATTTAAATGGAATTTTTCTCTTGTTCACTCTACATTCGGTACTGCTGGTGGAGCTTCTTCAAAAGCCATAGCTCAAAGTGCTGGGTGCGGCTGCAAAATGCAAAATTCTCAAGTGCCACTTAATGTAGTTATAGTGACCTCAAGTAATTTCTTCCTCAAATGATGAACTTATTTCATAACTGACGTGGCTATCACTTCTTTAGCATGCTGTCAAATGCTAAAGACTACACCACCAACAACTCTGCCAGGTATAGAATATGCTGTTCTTTTCACACCACATGTCCTGGTCTCAATCGGTTCCACTTTATCAGTATTTAGTCTACCCTTAGATCACGCTTCGCGATGTCAAGAATAACATCATCAAACGGGATTTGCCCATCATGTCCCAATGTCGCACACAAGATTAGGCGGTCTCACATTTGCACATCAGTGTCAAGTGCTGATGGCTGTCAAATCCTGTCTAAAGCATCGGTTAAGATGGGGAACAATTACTTTAAAATGATGCTCCTGTTAAAGTTAAAGTCATTGTTCAGGAGATTAGAATTAGGGGCCAGAAAGTGTCGTCTTGAAATTATAAATGCATGAAACTGTGACAGTGGGGAAAATCTGTCATTGTTTTTGAAGTCTTGCGATTCGGCTAAGCCAATTCATTTTACTGGCTTGAAGACACAAGAGAGCAGAATAGAGCATCAGCAAATATCCATACATTCCTTGCAAGAGATGTGGGTAAGTTGGAACCTGTGGAATGGCAGCACAATAAACATGCAGCAAATCCATTCGAACAATTCGTCCAATAAATTTGCTTAAGAAAGCATTTACTACGCAATGAGATGAGAGAATTTGCAGTCCCTAAAGTGTATAATTTGTAGGAGGACACACTGCGTCACATAAATAGTGATAAATTATGTCCTGAATGATTGGCTGGTGGAATGAAGTGTCGCACATCGAGCAACAATTTATGCTGACTAGCCTATTTGCCTTGAAAGTAAAGCCCTTGTACATGGAAGGCTCTTTTGCTATAAAGAACTGTGCTAGTCTACCTAGCCACCTTTGACCACTTTCACATCTTCCTGTAAACACCTCATCTTCCCAAGGCTTATGTCTTCACCGACATCTCCCCGTCATCTGTGTGTTTAGTTGGTTAGAAAGAAGCCACACATACTGGTATTGGAATTATTTCTATGTGCATACTTTATTACAAGTTCTGCTTTTTGACTCTTTTCAACCATGCATTATGTGAATGGCACAGCTCAGATCACGATAAGAAGCACCATAATCAATTGGGTGGAGACGGTAAAAAAAGTGGTTTAAAGGCTTGTGAAATGGGAATGATTTGCCGCGCAACAATTACCGTGCCTTCTTTTCAATGGATTTTTACCACACCCAACTCAATTGAAGCCATCCAGCGGCTGACGAATGGTAGGAGAGTAAATCATACGAATTGCATGTTGATTAGCTAAGCAAAGCCACTTCATTAGATACCTTTTGGCAGCGACCATCGCATCAAATGCAAACGTGTCTGGTTGGTGAAGCAAATTGGAGTACATAGAGGGGCCTACCTGGGATTTATAAGAATGGGCAATATACATGCAGGAGAGACTAAAACAGAAAGCACAAATAGGCATAAGGAGCAGGCACGTGGGTGAGGAAGATCAGAAGTATAAGCAAGAATTTTTGGTGCTAATGAACAATTGTCCTTTACACAATACTGCACCGTCGAAATGGTTATCCTTCCAAATAATATAGCTTAGCTGAGGAAGTCTGGAGGTCTCCCTGTCTAGCTACCTAGTTCTCACCAATGGTCACCTTCTTTGCATGTGATGCTGAACGCTTTATGCGTGATAGGGTAGAGTAATTCACTTCTCAGATGGGCTATTGAGTAGACAGTAGTAAAAATTCGAAAGTCGAAATTCATACCAAATCGCCTTATGATAAACATTACTCCCTTTTTCTTTCCCATAAGAGCACTAAAGAGAGCTTGGTGCATCTCATTTATGCTGTCATTATTTGAGCCTGCTTTAAACAAACACAAACCCTCCCGATTGTCGACTCGAGACAGGGATTCAAATTCTCAAATGACCTATAATAAAGTACAAATTACGCAGAAGTGCCATGGAATTCTACCTCCTTTTTTGTCTCTCTAAGTCATATGCAATCCTACCGGTTTCTTTGATTTCATTTATTTACTTAACCTAACCAGAGGGCTCGAATATTCGGAAAAAACAGATGCAGAAGGCCTTAATAAGTAGTATGGGAACTAATCTATTGGATAACCTAGGCTTGCTCTCCCTTCGAACCCGGTTTGGAATCATTAAGTATGGAATGCTAAAGACGAGTTTCATAAAGTGAAGGAAAAAACCTCTCATGGCGATTCAGAGCCCTTTACTGACGCAGAGGGCATCAAGTCAAGGAAATCCAAAGTACACCAACAAAAGCCTTTGGTTCAAGATTGAGCTAGTCAAACAAAGTTTAACCAATTTGTTAGGAAGTCGTCAATTCAAATATTGCAGGGTGGGGCTCACCATCTCACACTGCATTAATTTAGGAGAATTTATTTCCGTATGCTCGATATGCCACTCGTGGTATTGTTGTCAAATGAAAGAATGGTTCAGCTAACAGAACCTGAGTTCTAGCAAATTAATATGAAGGGTAGCCAAATGCGACACTCAAGATAGCAACTGCAACAAAACGGCTTAATATGCTCACCAAAAGTTCTGTCTTTTAAAAATGCAATTCCACCAAGCCAACTCATTCATTGAATTGCTTAAAAGGTTAAGCCAATCAAGGTAAATTATTTTGATAGGTTTAATTCCTGATTAGAAACCGGAAAACACAACACTTCTTCATCATTTTTAATGTTCTAACCACAAAAATCTTTTTTTGCTAACGGCAACATGCTAAGGGATACGTGTCACATATATGTGTGGCCTGACACTCAAATAGTAATATCTGTTAATTATCACCGGAGAAATTCATTGTCGTACGAGGAGATGAGCCAGAGGGAAGCAATGCTGTAATAGTGTTTGATGATGAGAAGCCGAAAGGGAAGGTCGTTGCGGCCCAATTATTGTAGAGAAGTTTGATGCAGTGTCCCGAGACTTCCCTGAAGCCTAAAGAAGATATTGCACTCTGACTGAATATATGCATATATTCGACATACAGAAGGTACTTTGGTTACCGGCGTGGACTGGAGGCCAGCCCGCCTGGAGAGGTACAGTGGTCAAGAAAAAGTGGCCCTTTACTAAAACTGACCGTCAGACGAACAACCAAAGCATTACATCGGTAGCAATTAAACGTCAATTTAAGCATGTATTTACCAATGTTACAAATAATGGTTAAGTGATCATCTCTCACTACATAGTGAAGTAAAATTTATAGCAAAACTTGTGCAGAAAAATTTTAACTTATATTTCTCTACATCCATCTATAGATCTACTTGCATAGGCGTATGTGGTTGATGGCGTCAACTATGCTCCATTAAATCCAAAACACACACAAGGATTTTTGATGTTTTTTTAGTTTCTTAAATTAACTAATTTGATCTGTCATCGTCAAGGTTATTTGATGCTACATTTTTTTTACCGTCAGCATAGCTGGTCAACTAATAATTTTGATAACGCCAAGAATTTTTGCTAAATACCTGATAGGCATGGTGGCACAACCGAACAGCACCAAATTCGAATTTTCTTCTTTGCCATTATTTTGCTCACTGCTCAAGTAAGAATAAATTGCATATTATGAGTTGTCACGTCTTTTGTGCCTTATTAGACTCGATGTACGTGCTACAGTCGGCAATTTGCTTGTAGCCTTTACCCTCAAGTCCCTTCATGTTTAAGGCATGGTAAAAGTTGCATTATCTAGCTTGCTATAATATCCGCCTTATTAAAATTTATGGCGCTCGTGGGACACTTTGCCTTCTGATTATTCACTGACTTCTGCACCACCTTGGCAATGAGTTGACCTCTTCTTAGTGAAATGTATAAAGTAGATTCCGACGCGAGTTTTTGTTTGGGATTGACCTGGAAACAAAAGAATGGCTTTTGGAGACCAGAAACTGCTTGGAAAGCTGTAGCGGTCTTTCATGAATTCGGATTAAGCCATACGAATTTACAGGTGCAACATAAATTACATTCGCTTCAATGGGACTTTGTGTGGTTGGAAACGAACTATCGGAAATACTTCAAGTTGCATTTAGGACTTGGTTAAAGAATTGCAAGATGGTTAGCAATAAAGCAACAAGTATCGCATGATAGACATTTTAAGATTACAGCTGTATTACTTGCATCAGTTCACGTATGACGCAAATGTCATTGTCTACTGAGTATAATTTGAGCATATGAAATATCTCACTAAAATGCCAAACTCTGTGTAGCTCATGAAGTGGGCTTAGTAGAAGGTGTGCATAGTTGTGGTATTTGGAGGTTTTAAAGAGGCTAGAATAACCACTGGCCCATTATTTGTCGTCTCTTGGAAGTGTGGTGAAATTCAGCAGACGCCAACGCTAATTATCCTTGAGAAGCTGAGGCATGTGCTGGAAGTGGTGGGGAACAGATGAAATGTGCTACGCGATAAACAAGAACAAACTAGTAAGTTAGTTCGTTTTCAAATACTGCGCCAAATAACTTGGGTACAATTACTTAACGGCCCTCTATTCTTAGTCTATCCAATATCCAGTTCTGTGCTTTTGAGTTTTTTTATTTTTTTTTAACCGTGGCTAAAGAGTTGATGGTGGGGAGTGTATTGTCTGGCTGAGGCAAAATGTTGGGACTGCCACGTGTCTGCGATGCAGGTGGTGTTGGGTGGGTGCGCCAGTAGATTCCTGACTAATAGCCATTTAAGAAATTGATTGTTTACTTGAAAATGCGGTCTAGAGACTGTTACTTGGCAGGAGTTTGACTTTGTGCAGTTTGTCCAGTACTCCTACAAGAAGTGATGAACACGTGTGATGGCCAGCGCCTTCCTGCATCCTGAAATCCGCTTCCAACTCAACAGGACGAAGCCTTAAATATAGCAGAATTGCCGAGACGAAATGGTGAGTTACAGTCGTATTTCTTCTTAGTTGCATAGAAATTCGGTGATTGGTACGGTTTACTTTTGAGGATTTTTCTTATCCCCGATTGCGTTGTGTTGGCTGGCGAGGGAGGATGACCAACGGGAGCCTCGAGGACGACACACAAAAGTGAGGATGAATTATATAATACGATAATTGTTTGCTCAGTTCTCGGTTTTGTTATTCGGGCTACATAGGTGCTCCACTATGATGCCTTCACCGGGTGGGCTGGCCTCCAGTCCACGCCAGTAGCCCCACAGCCTACTGTAAGTGAAAAATGTGTATTACCTGCCGCGTATTATGTCCTCTTTTATCTTCAGGGAAGCCACATGGTGCTACATTCAATGAAAATATTTTTAGCTCTGTCGTAGTTGATCTCGTCGTCAAAATGTCTGAGAGGCATATCTGATGTTTGGTCTGTGCGAATTTCTAGTTATTCTGTTAAGATAAGAATGTCTTTATATTGACCAGGGAGTTATTGCACTAAAAGCTATATTTGCTTACGATGGAATAATGCTTCTGTCTGCACTGAAAAGAAGTCCTCAATCACTTCCGACTGGCTAACATCAAAGAGAGATGAGGGACTACAGGTATGCTGATAAATACTCGGGGGCTGAAGTTAGCAGTAAATCAGTCACTCTGATCACGTACAGCTACAATCACTAGTTTGTACTCGATTTCAAACTCCATCTTATACTTTGTCCTTGACAAGGACTCAAACACAGGCTGACTCCACTAGCTAGTTTTATCGGACGATTGCACATATGCATACAAGATGGTAAAAGAATGTGCTCCTCGAAAGAACGATCACTCAAACTGCAGTTCTACCGACTTATCGACAAATGGATTCCGCCCTTTGGGCATAGATCCCGACTCCTTATGCGAGTAATTGGTCACAACGCACACGGCTTGTTCTGACTTCAGTCATGGATTTAACGTAATCCTCACCCCTTACAGTTTGTGATGATAAAAAGTTAGAAATTGAAAAGCTGTCTTGCACATTCTGGTGTAGATTAGTGAAATGCCTTATTCCTCAATCTAGTGGTTCGGGCATGGAAAAAGTGATGATGTTATGACTTGATGATTACGAGAGGTGGTCAACTGCCTTACCCTCACACACACTTTCTCACCAAAACCGTTAATGCTTGTATAGATAGCTTCTACTCAATGCTATCAAGGCAAAGAGATAAAATATCAGCATATTTTGCAGAGTGTCTGTTAAAATTTGCAAAAAAATAATAGGTGAGCAAGAAAACTGTTTGCGAATCAAGGGCGCAGCAAAGAATTGGCATGAATTCACTAATATAAAAACCTACAGACACATGGTTTGAGTTCTGAATCGCAAGGATATGTGAGAAGACGGCAATGACACAGAGAGAGAATTCCGCTATAAATCACAGGGCAAATCGCATCACGACATATCTCACCACATCACATCGACTTGAGGAAGAAATTGTGACAATCTGCCTCCATGAAGTGAACAAATTCTGCCCTCACTCTCCCAGCCATCACTAAGCATATCTCATCGCATTTCATCTCGTCACATCCATTTAGTCTCTCTTGCCTCTACTTTCCTTTAAATTTTCCTCTTATCTTTTTTTATATTTTCCTGTCCTGTTTTTCTCCATTTCCTCATTTTTCATTTTTCTAAATTTTTTTATTGTTTGATTTTAAGTTTTGTTCGTTTATTGCTTTTTATTCGTCTTTTTTTGCATTTTTCCTTCCCTTAACCTCTCCTTTTTATCCTTTTTTATTCATCTGTGACCGTTTTAGGGCAAACTTTTACGTATTATTGATAGGACTCTAAACCGAAATATTTAATGGTTGTAGTTATTTTTCTCGCATCTTGCTCTCTTTTATTCGCTTTATTTACCTAGATATAGGGTATTGTAGCGTCCCGAGACTCCCTGAAGACGAAAGAAGACACAATACTCGGGTAGAATATATAATATTCGGCACGGAGAAGATGTCTGGGCTATTGGCATGACCCGAAAGGCCAGTCCACCCAGCGAGGTAAAAGAGGGCTCATTCAAAGTACAAAAGTAGCGCCTCACCAATACCGAGGGATAAACCAGTATCGTATTCCAATACACATATAAATTTTGATAATCTAAATATTTCATTTTGCAATGCTCATGTGCCTACATTTACTACGATGTTTTGGCATTTACCTCCTTCATTAATCTTTTTATCCTAATAATCTGCTCATACATAACGAGCAAATAAACAAAACGAAAAATAATGCCGATGATAGCTTACAAGTGTTCGCATTAATTTTATTTGTATTTTACTTATTTAATTAAGCAAATTGCATGTGAATGTATGTAAATGTGCTGCAAATAATGTAACTAGTGATTGCAAATGACTGGCAATGCAGTTTGTTTATTTTGAGACATTTGGGCTTTCGAATTTTCCTTTGGTCAATATTGTGTAATCCACTTTATCAGGCACTAAATTGGTATGCTTGCTTTTGTTGAAACTGACCTTAATTACCAAAGAACCTTGGCAGGATGGGACTTTAAAATAAAGGATTATGCAGTGCTAACTTGTAAATACCATCAATCATTCGTTTACATGCTCCATTTACTTGTTCATTTATCAGTCCTTTCCCACCAGTGCCTAATAGTATCCGATTCGTTTCCTTGTTCATAAATCCTAGCATATACCAGTGCAGATCCTTTTTAAATCATCCTAAGCATTTTTATTATGTGATATGTGATGAGTCTTTTGATAGAAAACATTGTTGCAGTGTAAATGATGTGTATTGACGCCGGCAAATTTGATTTGAGCTGCTCTCTGTAATTATTCATAGCAAGCATGTTAAGTCTATATAATGTTTTATTAAGTTAAACACTTTGTCTATTTTGTGTACCAATTGACTTTCTCGCGAGTGAAAATGAGTCTTTTATGCATGATTAGGCAAACACTTTCTTCATTTGACACGTAATAGCATGTATATCACTTTTGCTGTAGCAAACTTAAAGAGGTCAGAAATGCTTACACAACTTTAGCAAATCTGGTAACATGAATTGTATCAACTTAATCCATTGCGCAAACGGGTTTCTTTGCCTTTGTCTTTTTTAGTTGTTAAGGGGTGGAACTAAACATCGTCTGTTAAATGCTGATGGCAATCAGCAATTTTTGCTTTCGACAAAACCTACACTTCGCTCAAGTCAACCCTTCTTTGTTTCTTCCATCCACCTCTAATTTTAGATCATTTACAAAATTGTATAGACAGCACATATTGTATGAGCGGTAGGCATTGTTATTTTTTTATTGTTATTGTTATTGTTATTGTTTATTGTTATTTTACTCTTTTTGCGTATAATGCTTTTAAAAATCCGTACTAGCAAAGAAAAGTTGCAAGGAGACGCATGGAAGAGGGCCCAAATTCTCATGGAACGTCTATAAGTGGATGCGATTCCGCTTTGTTGAAACTTGCAAATGATTCTTGAAGAAAATTCTGAATAAAAAGACTTAATTTTTAATGGTAACGCAGAACTGTGCGCAGGTCAAACCATCTTACTGCTAACTAGTCAAACTAGTTGTTGGGTCATGTAAAATTTAACCCTTCGCTAAATGTTCTTAAACGGTTATATTTTACTAATTCTAAATGAAGCAACGAGGCTAACCGCTTGACACTACAGGTAGGTTACAGTCCAAAAAGCTTAGTTTATGCAAAAAAAAACTAATTATCTAGAATGCTCAAAACAACTGAGCAGATGAGCTGCAGTGAGACTAAAATTTCTATTTTAAAGAACAAATTATCATGCGAAGTGGTGCTGATGAATAATAAAGGGCTGTATACAGGAAAATTCTTCAACGATTTACTTCACAATGTCTACTCACCGAGAATACCCGTCTAAGCGTGTATATGGGTATGAATTCGGATGACTGCGTGGGTAGTAATGTTGGCCACCTAATCGCTCACACACTCATCCACCCGTCTAGGAATCTAACCGGTCAGCCGTCTAGCCAGCCCTGAAAGAGTAAGAAGGCAAACATATGGTATTCGTTTTGTTCACTATTGTCCCAATCGGTTGATGCGAATTTCCCAAAGTTAATCAAAAGGTTACTCAATTTATCGCTTGTTCGTTAGCTTAAGCTGCCCCCATTTGTTTAACCTGTTGCATCACGTAAGCATTTGAATCACTCAACTACTGTGACTTGAAGCAAATAAAATTTACTATGGAGGGGTGGATTTTGTGCATCTCACGGATTTAAACTGAGTTTCGTCCCCCATTCATCACAGTTATGCATACTGGTTCAGCTTCATCGCTTCGCATTCTCTTCAATTTTCACATGCTTTGAGTAGAATCAGTGAGAGTTTACGTTTATTATACAGGATTTGTTAATCAAGTCCCCTCTCTCACTTCGTTTTACAGTATCAGCACGTTCATTTCCGAAAAATTCTGTGCTTACCATTTTTAACTAAGTGTAAGTGAGCGAGCTAATGGATGCAAAAATGCAATGTTCCTCATTCTCAATATCTGTGCTTCTGCAAAGCGCTTGCAAACTGAAATCAATGTGGCACTTTACTGGACCTTAAAGTCGCATTCGAGGAACAGAAATAAAAATATAGTGAAAATGAGGAGGATGTAAATTGGAGAAAAAACGAATGAAAAGGTATAAGTGCATAACGTTAATCCACCAAAAGTGTAACCATCGTCAACGAACTTCACACAAGGAGTGCTTTGTGGTATCAGTACGTAATTGAATTTTAATTTTAATCTTTACATCGAGCATGTCCGTGAGCATCATATATTTTCAGATGGTAACATATTTATGTAGAAAGTTGAACAGCCTACAATAAGCCCTCTATTAACGCCACCATTCTGTCCAAAGCTGTCGATTTTCGACTCGCTGCACTCACTTATTCTGAGCGTTTGTAGATAAATGAAGTCTGGTAGAAAAATTGCCTAATAATCCACATTGGCTGAATGGCGCGTCGCTTCGAGTTCTCTTTACCATAAGCGCACCTTTGTTTGCCTCAATGGGGAAAATACTATCAGAGATATCTTATTAACAGTTAAAAGATTATATAAACACAACTTTAAAAGGATTCTAGAAAGTAAAGCCTTCAATGGAAGCACGAAAATAATTTACATGATATTTATCTACAATTAGCTTATCTGAACGCAGGAACAAAAAAGAGATGAGGTGATTACATGAATCAACGTAACAGGCATTCATATTTCCCTCTGGCCTAGGCCAACTTTGGTTGAGGCATCTTAAGTTTTGGCCCAAATGCATGCTGGTTTAATGCACCCATGACAATGTATTCGTTTGTAGTACGAAGTAATAGTGGTTGTTCCCCTATTTACAGTTATAATTTCTTCTCCCCGTTTTCCGTTTCCCTTACTTTGCAATATTTATGAACCTGTTTATAGTTGAAGTGAGTATTTGTTTTGTAATGAAAAAATATAACTCATGTAATGCAAAATATAGACAAGTTATTAAAGAGGCGCATAGATTTTAAAACTTCTTTTGAGAGATAGGTGGAGGAGCATGGAACTGGCCAAATATTTTGAAAAATATGCAGGTGAATGGGTTGATGGAGAATTGCAGGTAGGATAACTTAGCCAATCCCCGTTTCTAACACCTATGGTTGCAGCATCTTTGCTGGATGTTTAACCAAACTGGTTAATTAGAGATAACTAAACCCATTCCTTTTCTTAAATCCCCATTTATGCCACTGCTGCAGGAGATGTCTGAGATTGCTGGGTTTCTTGGACACAGATTAAATGGTGAGATTATTCATAACCTGAAAATACACCCTACTAAAAAGGCAAGGGCATTAGTAGTAATTGTATCAGAACAAAGTGATCGTTGGTTCTCAATTAAACCAAATTTTTCTTCACTCAAAGGAGGAACTAACATTTGAATGTCAATCACCTAAATCTTATTCTTTAGTCCATGCTTATTTCTATTTATCTGCCTCGGTGTTTCAGCATTAACAATCCCTACTTATTTTGAATTTTCTACTCATGTTTAATGAGTAAAGAAACAACACCAAAAGTAATACCAATTTCAGTTCCCATACTTTTAAGGCAGCTTTACTGAAGGTGTCTCTTTGTATTTTTGCAAAACCCTGAAAATAACCCTTTGAAGAAAGCCATTTTTGCGTCAGCTTAATTTGCATAATTGCCTAAGCCGAGTTTGTGCATCATTTCGTGATAATAAAATGCAGAATTCTACATTATGACAACAACACTTGCCAACAGTAGGAAGAATTCATTCACTTAAAGCCTTTATAAGTAGGAGAACATTTCTTGTAAGCTCACTCACAATAAAGTTAATTTGTTAATGGAAATAGGTTTTCATAAAATACAACTTTTTGTTTCAAGGGCTGCCATACTAGTTAAGGCATGCATTTAAGCAGCTTGTAAGTAATCCTTGAAGATTTGTAGATTATGGCCAATTTGTTCCCATTTTTCTTTTTTTGATACGCAATAAATGCACCATTGCAAGTGAGACTGCTTGGTTCAGTGGCAGCAAAACCTGGGAGGAAGCAGCAATAAACATCACACGGGGATTAGCGTCCCTTCGATTTGCCGTAATTTTAATTTATACAGGAACCGCAAGAAAAGCAAATTTAATTTTACAACTAAAAAACTATAAAAGAAATTTATATGCTTATTAAAGTACCATAGTTGGGATACGTCGAGCATATTCGTCAACTGTACAGTGTAGTGTTTATTTAAAAACGGCTTCGTTCCCCCATTTTTACCTAATCATTGTTTTTGCATTCACCCGCGGTTTGAGTCCACTATCAATGATGTCAACAAATGTGTTGTTATAACAGTTTTGAGAAAACAGAATCATCGTTCAAATCATGATCGCTTTCCAACAAGGCAATGGGCTTCATTTTAGAACCCAAATCCTATGCTTTAATTCTAAGGAGATTTTCCTCGCAAAGCAACACTTATGCCAAGTCCAATCACCGTTAAGCATTAAAATTATAATTTGACACTGTTCCCAGACTCACAAGAAATCATCAGGAATGTAGCTTTGCTAGCAATTTCGCAGTCTAAACTCATTTACGTCATACAGTCCTCTTGGACACTTACACATACCGCTACCTTTGTTACCACCAATGCACAATAGTGATAACCCCTTAGGCCTGCTAGCGAAGCCTCAGAGTATAAAGCATAAAAGCTCATCACAACCGCTACTTTTTTTACGCTTTTTATGGATCTACAGAAAATTGTTTTCTAACAGAAAATAGTTATTGCAGTAAAAGTTGATTTGACACAAAACAAAAGTTAAAACATGACATGGGCTTTATTAAAGGTATTACCATTTCCAAAGTGTTATAAAGCACAAGAAAAGGAAAATGAGCCTTATAGCAGGCAACGTGGTGTTTGGCAAGATAAACCCCGTTTAGTAAGTAATATTCAAACATTTTGGCAGAGTTTTGTATTTGGGATTTTTAAGCGCTTCCAGCGGATATACTCGGCTATTATTACGTTTTGCGCATTGATTGCGAAGGCAGGACTGTGTACTATTACATCCTTTGCAAATCCCTCCAGAGATATATGGCCGTTGTCTAGCATAATTGCCTCTATAAAAAGTGGGAAAGGGTTTCCAAAATACATTAAAGTTTTGTTTATTGATCAGTCTGAGTAAGTCTGACTTACATGGGTTTGTACTGACAGACAATCAGATACTGTGGATTCTGATAACCAGGAAAAACGTCGTAACATTCTCGCATGGCACAGCCCAATTCATTTGTGTTTGCCCAGACTATCTGTTCATTTATAAAGTAGCATTAATAAAGCTCTGTGTGTGACTTCAACTTTTGCATGCTTATCTAGCGGTTTGCTAATATATGCCTGAACCATCATGTAAATAATTATGATTAGAAGGAAGAAAACTTTAAAATGGCATTAAATGTGCTTAGATACACTTATTTACTCACCTGAGTATAGTGACCACAAACGCGAGAACACTTGTTAGTCGAATATGTGTAATGTTTTACTTCACTTGCCCAACCGCAAACGCTTTCAGTTAGAGGTGGCTTGCGACCAAAATAAAGCGCAATGTTTTGTCCAATTCCGCGGTAAGAATGATAATAATTGGGATCTGGATGTTTAAATTGGCACCAACCTGCCCAATAAGCCGCTAATTCCTCCAGTTTTCGTGAATACCGCTGGGTAAATTTAAAAAATTTGAAACACCGCAAATGACATGAGTAATGAACTTGGTTGGAGTGCTAACAAATAAACCCATTTGTTTCTACTGAAAGTTACACTTAAATACCCAATGCCATCGTACGAATATGTCAAGTATGAACATACCATTATTTGCATATTTGAAGCAGTAGGTTTTACATTTTCTCGTACTTGCAGATGAGCCTCGAGAATTTGTGCTCTCTCAACATTTGTAAGGTACCAGCACATTGCACCAGATATCAGGACGATAAGGCTAAAGACCTCCCCGAGGAGATCTAAAAAGTGTTTGATTTAATAAGGCTCTTATATCACAAAACACATTATAAAATTTACAAATCTGTACTAGTTTGCTACTTACTCAACGCGGATTGCATTGTGGCAAATGGAACATACGACTGTGAAAATCAACCTCATTTATATAGGGAACCTGTTACCCTTGCACAGGCCTTGTAACGCTTGACCTACATTAAGAAATGTTTAATTTTTTTAAGATTTAAACTGTTGCACTGTTCCATTGTAATATCAAGTTTCCCATTACCAAAGATTTCCAATTCAGCAATATTAAATATTTACACCTGAGGTATTTGACGGTGTATTTAATAAACGTTGCAGCGTAAAAAGAGGGCTGAGATAAAAACCCTGACTTGTATGTTTTTCTACAATCGAAGCTTGCATTACGCGCTACATCTTGATTCGAAGTTGCTTTCTAAGTGACAAGTGGTCAAGCTATGCCATCTCCATGGATAGGTAGATGCCAACTTTTATGAAGTCAAACCTCTCCATCTACGGTACTACAATCTGAGGAAAAGTTACAATTTTTGGCAAGGCCTTATAACTCCACTAACGACTACAAGATTTGTATAGTTCAATTCAAGTCAGTGAAATCTCAAACGGTTAATCGTTCTATGGTAATATTTGTTTTGTTAGTAACATCTAAAAAGTAGAGTGGCTATTTTTTGCGCTGCCTATCCTTTGTTGATAAAGATAATTAACAAACCAAAAAAGTTATATACATAGTAGAGTGCAAAATTTGTTTAGATTCCCCAATGTGGGTCAAATCATTTAAACAAAGCTAAGGGGGATATGTTTGTTTTGCTTATTTGTAAAGTTAGTAAATCGTGGAATTCCACGTCAAACATCAAGTTTCAGCGACCAACAAATATCCCGATAATAGGTACTCTAGGGAATTTTAATGGTTCTTCTCATCTATTTATATTGTTTTATTCTAGTATTAAGAGGATTGCTGAAGCAAGACAGTTTATACTGTGCAGATTGTGGTAAGTTTTGCTAAGTATAAAATTTTTATGGGGGCAGTCAGTGTTTGCCCTATGCCTAGAAATAGGTGACTACGTTCTGCAAGTAGGTTGTTAGAATCTAAAGGCACATCACCTAAAAATTACATTTAATTTAAGAATCCTATGTGGTAATTTTAGGGACAAAAGCCTGACTCTTAATAAATACATTTTCTTGACTGTATAATTTTGTTTAATCCCTAATACAGCTGACTCGATGCATCTGCGCATAAGTTCATTATGGACAAACTGCTAGGACTAGATCACTGGTGGCAAATTTGAGTGTATTTGTAAATCCAAGCAAAAATATTTTTTCCAGCAGAAGAATAAACCTTAGGCTTATGTATGGGACTAGACTCGAGCGTTTAACGTTCCAAATTTCCTCCGATATACTGTAATACGATGGTAGTTTATCCCTCGGTATTGGTGAGGCGCCACTTTTGTACTTTGAATGAGCCCCTTGTACCTCACTAAGTGGGCTGACCTTTTGGGCTATGCCAATAGCCCAGACATCTTCTCCGTGCCGAATATATATATTCTACCCGAATATTGTGTCTTCTTTCGTCTTCAGGGAGTCCCGGGACGCTACATTGGTGGCAGCGGAAAGCGAACCCGATCTTAAAGGACATGTATCCTGATTTTCCACTTCTACGTGATAAGCCTTAGTGGAGCGGAAGAAGAACATATGCTTCGGATGGGAGAATGGTGATGACCCCTAATAGAAGGGTTGAAGTTGACGTCTACCTTCGGCATCTCTCCCTGTCCCGTGTTCTGCAGAAAAGCTATTAACAACTGAAGCGACACTAGCCGTGAACCATCTGGAAGTTTTGTGACGGACTTTCCCTACCGTGCCCCATGGACCTGTTTTAAATCCCCTCCCTCCCTACACAGATCTACTTTTAGGCCAGTGTTCCTACATCCATCTATGGACACGCATGATGGCCAGCGCAATTCCCCGTCCCGAATCAAGTTCATAATCCGGACGAAACTCCAGATCCAGTTAGGCTGCCAAGAGGGATCAGTGGCGTTGAGGTCAAGTATCTCCTCAGTTGCACGCTAATTTGGTGACTGGCAGGGTCGGATCGCGGGTGTTTCTTTGCAGCACCGACTACGTTGTAATGGCTGACGTGGGAGGTTGACCTGCGGGAGCGCCGGGGACGACGCTCAAAAGAGGGGAGAGGTTAAGTGATACGATAGTGGTTTATCCCTCGGTACTGGTGAGGCGGCACTTTTGTACTTTGAATGCGCCCCCTTGTACCTCGTTGGGTGGACTGGCCTTTCGGGTCATGCCAATAGCCCAGACACCTTCTCTGCGCTGAATATATATTCTGCCCGAGTATTTTGTATCTTCATTCGTCTTCAGGGAGTC
>NW_020170476.1:86702-98217 GCF_000524195.1 Echinococcus granulosus
GCGGGACGCTGCAATATGGCTGAAGTTGGGAAAATGTGCGATAATCTTGTCTAGGTAACTCAATGCACAAAAAGGAAAACCCATTTGTCTTTAATTGGTTGGGTTCAATACTAATCCATATCCAATTTTATAAGTACTATTTAAAATTTTTGCACACCAATATATGCCAAACGGTTCGCTTATGGCAAAATATGACCACATTGTTTATTTAAGTGTATTCCTACAATGCACAAATTCATACATCCCCTAGTTTTCTGCAAATTGTCCAGTCATGTATTTGTTGATCAAGATTTTGGAAGCTTTCTCAGAAGAGTGATTATTTTGACCAGTTATTTTTAACGACAACTTTCACTAAAAAAATGCATTTGTGATATGTAGGCTCCGCTATATAATATTTTCTGTGTGCGCTCGAGTCTGATACCTATCGAGCTCAGATAGACAAAGACTCAGTACAGATATCTCTTACGCCGATGCACGTGAGTAGGCAACGGAGGCTATGACGGATAAGTACGAGCCGGATAACTAGCCAGCGGAAACCACAGATTGCTCTTGATAATATCAGTAAGAAGTATTCTTTGGTAATCAAGTGATTAAATAATTGATCAAGTGATATCAACCAATCAGAAAGACTAGTCAAAAACGCGTCTCTTTAGGGAGTTTGTGCGTCCCTTACCAACCGAAGCCACGTTCATTTTCCAAATCACTTTCTGTGTTACGGCTAATTATCATTTTGAATAAACAGATTTGATTTTCAATTATCTCTCTATTAATTGAGTGGGTGCATTGCTCCAGATGTATAAGAGATGGAATGGATGAATGTGGGATTACGATGTTATGTGATACTCCTTTCATTGCTTAAATTATCTTCTACTTTAGGCGTAATAAGGTAACCTTCTTCCCAAAGTGCAGTAAATTGTACACCTTTAGTTAACACCAAAGGTACTATGAGACATTCACGGTCAAAATCACTGCACCTTGCATTTAGTGAAAGGATCAGTAGATTTGCACTTTGTTAATGCTAAACCTGTGTCCTTAAAATACCTTTATAACACACATCAGTTGAAATTTGAACCTGTTTTTACATGTCATAGCTCGCTTTTGATGGAGTAAGTACTTAAGACCACTTGAGTGCTTATATATTTATAGTAGTGTATTAGTTTGCCTAAAACAGACAGACTCGAGAAAAGATTATGGGCATGATTACGGCCCTTAAAAAAAATGGGCATACTGCTCCCCATAGCAACTGTTGCATTGATTTTAATGCAAAAGTATTAACTAACGAAAGCCATACTTGGAGCTGCTGTTCAAAGATGAAAAAGTGCTTTGCTTCAAAAAGCATTAGTTTTGGTAAGCGAAATTGCATCGCTATGAACAATAAAGTTGGGAAATGTAAGGAAAATACTCGCACATCACTTACACTACAATTTTATGAATTTGCTTACTCTTTAGCGTTTAATAACACATAATAGAAATGGGAATGAACACTCTCTAAGAGAATGCGAGTAAGAAAATGAGAGGTGAATGTCTGCCTGCAGATTGAGCTACATTGTATTCACTTAACTTGCTAAAATTGGGAACAATCTATGCAAGCATTTCTACCTATTTGGTATTCAAAGATAGCATAACCCATCTCCAATCACTACGATAATCAGAAGCTTATGATTACCCACTTTCCCCGTTAAACGAGATGATTTATTAGGTGGATTGGATGAAATGAAAAATGAGCATTTCACCATGCGCACTTAGTCAAGCCGTTTACCCCTTCCTGACGTATTAGCTGCACCAGTGCCTGTTGATGATAATAATGAACGTAGAAGAAAAAGATGGTAAAACAGGTTTTGAATGGGATTACTTGACTCGAAAGAGACAGATATGGGACGGTGGTTGGGACCAAGAAGTATTGCCTTTAAAAGGCCAGGAGATGAAAGGGAAGCAGAAAAAGACAAATTTCAAGTTAATGGCAAAGACCAAGGTGTTGGTGTGCCATTAAACGCAAAACATGTATTCGTAGGCTGCCTACGTTCCTGTAATATTGAATAAATTTATTTCTCGATATTTAGCTTATTCAGCTTTTGCGTCAACAAAGTAACCTACGTAGGGACGTTAGTGGCAGCCAAAGGCAAACTGGATCTAAATAAGGGGCCAATCCAAATCTTTCATAATATCACGGGTGCAGCTGTCATGTCAATGGCGTTTCATTGCAAAGATGCAT
Organism: Echinococcus granulosus; assembly: GCF_000524195.1. Lineage (NCBI taxonomy): Eukaryota > Metazoa > Platyhelminthes > Cestoda > Cyclophyllidea > Taeniidae > Echinococcus > Echinococcus granulosus. The sequence goes on from NW_020170476.1 coordinate 88,915, forward strand.
TTGGCAGAAGCAATTTGACAACACAAGTGCAAATTATCTTCTTGCGAATTCTTTCAAGTTTCTCCATTTCCCTTTATTTAGTTGTGATCCTAATGTGCTTCGCAGCTCTATTTCAGCTTTTTTGCAGAATAATCAGACTAGGGTCAGCAAAGACCTATTTTTATGCTACTGTCAGATGTCATGTCTAGTCCCTTCAAATTTGGCTAAATGCATTTAGGGAGAATGTAAAATAGGGAAAAGCGAAACATGGTTTTTATAAGTAATGACAGCAATGTAGATGGAAGTGGGCAATAAGGTCAGTTGACTTTAAAACAAATTAATTCACGCAATTCAAATCACGAACTCTGTATTTTTAGGGAGGGGTTTGAGCCCAGAGGTAAAATCCAAAAGCCGTTTCGAATTATTTTCCTCTGCCAGTATTATTTGTGTCATGCAGTTGGAGGGAAATCCACCCCACTGTTTCATAATCCGCCCTTTTTAAAAGCCTAATGACTCCTAAAACGCATGCGGGGCATTACCCGAGACTAGTCCACCTCTATTTGGCATTTGCATGCAGATGCCTTCTGCGTAGCAAGGTAAACACAGCAAAGTTAGTGGAAAAGTCATTTTAATATTCTAGCATTCTAGTGAAGCATAAGAGCTTTAGCAACATTGAATCTACAGGCGAAAAGCTCAAAACTATTGATAACTTACAGAGACTTCGTACGCAACGCCTTTCCCTTCCACTTTATTGGCATGAGTGTGGTTGCTGAGACTACGGAAGAGTGTTTCTGAAACTCATGATTATTAACCTTCTGACGATCACATATTTTTTGTGCGAGAACAATGCCTTAGAGAGGTGGTACAATCTACCGAGACAAAATGTTCACGTATCTAGGTACACAAATGGACCTAAGTGCGGAATTACTGCAATATATCTGTTACAATCTATTTCAATCACCAAAAAAACAAATGTAAGGTTTGATTTTCTATTCCCCAACGGAATCCTTCGCCGTTAGTTCGTGTCGGATTCTGAAATTTTAAGGTACTAAAAATTGCCGTAGGTTGATACTGTTTGTTGTGGATTGCTTTAATTGCATAGCTCACTTCTTCGGCATTACGTAGGTTTTCACTAGCCTTATGCTGCTTATAAGGACACACAATGTCTATCAATTCCCCATTATGCATTTCGGTATGTATTCGTTCGCATTTAATTGGTCAAAGTGACCACGCTGTTAGCATTTCCTCCCAAATGTGGAAAAGTTGAGACAGTAGTCTTTTTTCTCTTGGAATACCATCGCACATGCGTTGGTGCATACACGAATGATCTAGACCAACAATGTAAATATATTCTTGCTCCAGGCTGTTCGCCTCCTCTTGTATAAACATTACGAAACTACAGATTATGGGTAAAAATAAACTAAATACTATTTGCTTTTGTATGAGTAGATTGTAAAAACGCACAAATTTGCAGTGCATAAATAAAAGGGGCTCGTCCGATGGCTTTTTAAGAATGTGGGCTCTTTTTTGTCAAAGTATCTTTAACAAAATTTCATTTGTGATATTATACCTAAAGAAAACGGTGCCTACTGGAGAAGCCAGACGTAAAATCTTTGCAATACACTAGAGTTTCTACATTTTACTGTTTTTCATTTGTTAGATTTCAAGTTATCCTTTCTGACTACAGTGTGGTCGTTTCCATGAAAGAAGCATATCTGCAACGAAATGCTAGATGTATATTGTGCACTTTATCTACACTCTTCCTCCTTTCGCATTCCACTGACGCCACAGCACCTTGCTCAGCCGACTCTCACACGCTTCTCTCATCGTCATTTTCTCGGATCTCAACTTCAGTTCCCTCCCGGCTCCCCCTCCTCCGACCTCATACTAGGCCTATGTTCTTTTAGTAGGTTTCATTTTTCTCTCCACTCAACTCATATCTTACCATGACATTATTAGAGGCTTTAGAGATTCAGCCTCTAGACCAGTCTAAGCATAGACTGGCCCATACTACACTAGACGAAACCACAATTTGCCAATTACTGCACCTTGATTTGGCGTGGCTTAGTTTGCCGCACCTTGTCTTACCATGCTCCAAAACTTGTATTTAACATTTCTTTACTTTCTTTCTGCCACTCCAGTTTGTGCCATTTCACTTGGCCCCAGTTCCACCTCTTCCTACACCTCCTCCTCCACTTATCTTCTGGAGAGTTGAGGTAAGCACTTGCAGTTCGTGGTCTAGCCTTCCTCGCCCTCCATTTCCCTCTCCTCTGCTTCTAGCCAATCCGTCTACTTGATTTGTGACTATGCCTTTCTGTCTCACTGCCCGTTTGTCCGTACTTGTGTGTGTCTTTGCCAATTCCCCTCTTTTTTCACTAGACAGCCCCCTCAACTGGTGAGGCACGGAAGCAGGTAAGAATGTGTGTATGCGCATGTGCGTGTTGGACTGTGCATGTACATTCGCCTCACCTTCACCTCCTAACCCGACCCCCTAGTCTACGAAACAGACATTTCCATCCGAGGTTAAGTGAGACTTACTCTGATCATTCGTTTGTTAACTTTTTGGTTGAATTTTTCCAACTTCTCACTTCATTTATACTCTGCCATCTAACCAATCCCAATACTTTATTTGACCTCTTTTCTCCTTCCTTCAGGTTGAAATGTGCATTTCGTACGAAAACGAAGAGGTATCCAAATGTTGAAAAGACATCTAGCCCAAAGGGCGACATTAGGGAAGTTTAGGCTGAAGACATGCAAAGTCGACCACACGACGCATCGAAAAGTCAAAAGTCCCACACCATACAGACATGGAATAAAGTGGAGCGGCGCAATGGAAGTGACAACAGACGAATTTGAAGGCGAGTTCCAATATTGCACTTGTGAGCGTCGCAACCAAACAGTTTCTCTCAGTAGACAACGAATATTATAAGGATGGATATCTTCACGTTCGAGCTAGACCAAGACGACCTGTTACCAACCCCCTACATTCCATGAGTGCCAAATGAAAGGTGGGAAGTGGAATCCGCAAATTTGAGGAGGAGAGGGTACCGGAAGTAACGAAATGGAACAGTAGACACAGAGCAGAAGCACACGAAGAAAATGAAAACAAGGTGAAAACTAAAGCGCAAATAAGGATTTCTAGACGCTTTGATGTTTTCGAAGCATTGCTGCCCGAAGCACCTCACAATGTGGCTTTTACGACATTGATTTCAAGATCCAGTGGAAACCACTTTGTACGTATCTATGTGCTTTAAGCTATCCAGTTTTGTATCCTGTAGTATTTCTTCTTACTCTCTCCTTCTCAGTTAACGTTTAAGAGACTATTCATTTACTGGTAAGCTTTTAATGTTGTCATTCCAGTCAACGTGCTGAGCAAAATAAGCATTAACAAAGTTGGTTCTGACGCATTAAACTCTTCTTATTTTCTCTTATTCTGCATTTATATTAGTGACGCCATATATGTTGATTACGCTACCAACAAATTATTTAATTTTTTTCAAGATGAAAATTCACAGAGCATTTTATCACAGTAAATATAAACAGACACCACTTTGTGCTAGTGGAAAACGAAAGCATTCAGCATCGCTTCTGTCACCGAACGTGTTCATACAGCATCACCAGTAAAGGAAACTGCAACAGCAACAGCAGATAATCCTGTGTGAAATATAATGTACTTCACAAATTTGCAATAAAGCATAGTGCTTGTAAGTGGCAGCCAACAAAAGCCTCCGTGCACAATGGTAAATCCAACTTATTGGATGCAATCATGCATGTAAGTAAAAAGCTTCGTTAATCTCCCGTTTTCTTCAAGCCATCATGCTTCTGCTTTACTAGAAGGTTTTTCAGCCTAAAGAATGGATGATTTAGTGGTTAAATTTAACTTAGAAGTACTGGATATGTGATTACAATGGAGATTATAGCAGCAGCAAATTTATGAGTTTGGATTTCTGGGTGGATAATAAACAAATATAATTATTGACAATTATCAAGTGAAAAGATTGGTTCGAACACACGATACCTGAAGCGAAAAACCCTAACTTTTAAAAAGCAAATTGTTCGCAGACAGTTCGATTTGACTGATCAATTATTCCGCGCCTGCTAAACCGCAAACAGATTTTTGAAAAATTTATTTCTCAGAAGACCACGTGAAAATATGAGTTGACAAAGCACATGAGCTGTAAATTTCCGTGGTCACGAAACACATTTATAAGTGTCTTTTATGGAAATACAAGTTGACAAAATTAAATGAAGTTAGTTCTCTTCGAAATAAGTCTTATAAGTGATTAAAATGCAGCTTGTCCAGTACATGCGTTGTGGGTAATGCAGAATACAGATGTTTGAATCCTGTATAAGTGCCTTAACTTTTCAAGCTGTTTAGTTTCAGCCACACGCAAAAGGAGCTAGGAAAATACGTTTCAATGACGTACAAATTTTGCGCCTTAGAAAGTGCTGCTTTTGATTGGTCAAAGCCATACCCATGTTCCTTTTGCATCGGCTTGTTTGGCACCTGAATTTTTTATCACCACATTAAGTAGTTGCGGCCGACAACTTTACTATCACGGGAGATGCTGGTGGCTCTAAGGAATACCAACTACTACCCAAACTTCAGCAGCATTTGTGTTACTCTTAAATTATACTTCCAGACTATTGACAGTTCAGAATTCAGCGGACAAGTTCACAATCCGCAAGTAATAATCAAGTAGGGGACCAATTGTAAATTCATGCTGATGAAAACTACGGTATCAGAAGAATACTCCTCCTTTGTCAATGCAAAGGTATAATTAAGAATTTAGATTTCCAGGCATTTTAGAATATTTCTCCATTTACGCACTTGTCGCATTCGCTTTTCTGACCCATACCACGTACAAACTAACAAATTGAGCTGAAACACTATCAAGCATAACATGGCAAAGTTCATTTAAAATGATATAAGTATATAGGAATGATGATAAGCTGAGATTTCCGCAATACATCCAGCATGAGCGTATGCACGGTCTGTGCTCATAATTTACCTACATTATCATAGTTGCTTCCTAATTTTACCATTGAGGACCTCTATAGCGCACATGCCTACACAAACAATCACTACATCATAATAATATCTTTTTAATGAAGCACATAAAAATGTTTAATTAAGTCGCTATTACAAATGACCGCAGCCAGATCTGATTACCCATTGTAAGGAATGGCGAATGAGGCATTTTGTGCCAGTATATAAAGCCTTAAATAAAAAGCAGTTTCAAGGACTTTTAAGAAGGCGAAACAAAAGCAATGCCGATTCTTAGACGCAGGTTGATTCGAAGCTTGTGCTTCTAATTCAGGGTTAGCTTTACCTCTATCACCGACTTGCCATTTTGCAATAGTTCTGCTTTGTAGTGCTTTCAGGCTCAAGTTTACTTCAATTGCTTAAAACAATGGAAAAGTGGCAATTGCATTGCATTGCTGTGACACATATTTCTCCTTTCTAAACAGGAATACTTTTTGGGTATATAAAAGAAGAGATGCATGAATTACAAGTGTGTAAATTAACCACAGTTCACCTCACGTGCTGCAAACGTTTGTGCATTTCACTTGCACAGTTTAGGGAGAAACCTTTTAGCTGTAAACGTACAGGTGTGGCCACCGCATGACTTTTACAAGAAAAAAAGAAATACACAAGCCTCATTTTATTGTAAGATGGCTCTCCTCTTCTCAGTCATCCTTTGACCTGTCGTGACAGGTTTACTTTAACGCCTACGCTGCATCTTGCATTGTACGGTCCCGTGTCTTCGCTGAGATCAAAATAAGACAATAGGGTGGGAATAAACACAAATTAATAACGTACAGAATGCTTGAGTGGTCACTATTATAGATCAGAGTCCACGCTGAAAGCGAAATTGTAGGCTGCAAGAAATTGCGTGCTCATGTAGTTTAACACAAGTTGAAACAAAAGTTGCAAAAACCACTACATAGGCTCCTTTTTCCCCATATTTCATGGATTAATCTCACTGAAGTATAAACTACTAAATTAAATTTCTGGCAACTGAAAAGTCATTTAAACAGTAATAAAAACGAATGGGCACTAACTCCTTACTACCCGAGACCGGTTGATGCTCTGCCTTAAGCAAACCAAGTGGGCCCTTCTCTACCTGTAGAATTGTCGATCCAAAAGCAGAATCGTTTGATAAATAACAGGATTTAATGCATCTATTTTCCTCTGCTACAGTCCTCATAGATTGCGGTTAAAGTAATTCTCTCGTATTATTCTACTGTTATTAAACTCACCCACTGTCCTCTCAAGTTTGATACACCAAGGAGTTCTTAATTTAATAGATTCAACTTTTACATGAGTGGTGCGAATTTCTTGCATCACCAAAAGGACCGCTGAATGATGGACTCCAACCGGTTAGCTAGAAATATCGCTGGGTGCCCATGTTACAGGCATGAACAAAAGTGGATTATAAGGCCTTAGATGATTGATTTGTCACACTACCTAACGGTGACTGCAGTTTAATGACACATTAGCGAATGCTATTTAATTCCATTTACCACTACTAGATAACGGTTAGCCTACCTCTGGATCCCATCACCACCTCCGGACGTCTGTCAGTCAGTTCGGTCAACTCCTGCATATTGGCTACTTTGAGTCAACTGAGGTCATTAGGCAAATTGTGAGTTGATTAGTTGACTGGTGTTAATAATGATGCACTTTCCACTTAAATTGATGGAGAATATCAGTGGAGATCCTTGAAATGGTCTTTCTATCACCTTGGCTAAACACCCGTCCGGTATTTCATTGCATTGCTCACCTATCAATTTCAATAAAATCCGGTAAGATAAATGTTTTGTTTCAACTGATGATGAAAATGACCTCTAATACAAACGTCATGTGATTAAAAAAGGGCAAAAGTGCTCGTGATGCATCACTTGTGCATATGCGTTAACTCAAAAACTTCGCAAACCTACTTGCTTGTAATACCCACTTATTTGTGTGGGTGCACATTCACTGTTATCGTGTGTGTTACTTCTTAGCTTCATCAAGTCGATTCCTTGCCGCAAATAAGACGTCAACGCCTCTCTCTCCCGTCGTTACGAGATTCTGCCCAGCACCGTCTTGCTGTGGAAACTGCGTTATAAGTGGATGCTCACGAAAACGGCGCTGGACCCAAGGAATCAACGAATCTCGCTATTTCAAAATGCACATCTGCAGTGAGAGCAAGTGTATAAGATTGGTAGAAAACAAACACATCAGAGTAGAAGGCCTGCAAAGCAGCCCTGTATATTTAAATGCCCCTTTGATAGGAGCTAGGACACTTTCAAATTATTTATGAAGACATTTAGATCTAAAAAGTTATGTGAGTAAAACACGACAGTTTTGGCATGTAAATGGCATGAATGTTGATATCTGTCACTCATATCGCTGTAACCTTTCAGAAAACCTTTGCGCAGGTTCTTAAATAAGGACTCAGATAAAAACAGATGCTGTCAAGGACAAAGTACGAGGCAAATTCCCGCGGTACCACCACAGGAGAATATGTACAGGCGAAGCTGATTCTAGGAGCCAAATTCACATATTTCATTTTAAGGGCTTGAGAAATAAAACTCGTACAATGACATGATTTAAATTTAGTTCAATGAGCTACAATTTTACTAACAGGGAGGTTGCATTAAATAAGGCGTTAAGGATCCATATGCTACATAAGCTGTGCCTTGATATAAAGTAAAAAATAACTTGACATTTTAAAGTGTATCACTACCTAATATAAAGTGATTGCTGGACATGCTTATGTATGCTCCGACTCTGGTTGATTTGACTCCAATCTAAAGTACTGCATTGAATGAGAACAAAGCCTTGGTACACATGAATGTAGTAGTAGCTTGCCTTCTGCTTTTCATTTGCATAATCACGTTACCAAACAATGATCATGCTTCTCCAATGTATTAACTATTTGCTACATTTAATCTACCTAAAATGAAAAAGAATAGTAATATCCGCCACCTGCCATTTCCATATTTGCATTAAGTATTCTTCATTTGGCACATGTTTTTGACAACTATGCAATAAAACTTAAGATAAAATTGTATAGATCAAAGTGTTGGCTAGCTCAAAACAACCGTCAAGTTTCAAATGATAGACTGACTGTTAAAGCGTGGTGTCTTGTGCAAAGCTCGATAAAATTATTTAGGTTGAAAATAAGTAAAGTGGATGTCTTATTTTCAACCCTATCTACCCAGTCCCAAGCATAACAATTTGACTATCATTTATCTGTTAAAATACAAAGATATAACATGGAATAATTCACACACATCTTGGTTGTGTTACTAAAATAACTGGAAAAGAACTGTGGAACATTTCCAATCATCATTGGTATCGGTGACTTTCACTAAATTTACGTACATCACTGGTTGTGCACTTAGTAAGCGTTTTCAGTCACAATTCATCAACTGCGTATCCTCCTACATTTGCTGACTGGTAAACGCTGGTAGCAATAACATTACCATTGCATCCAAACTTAAAAATGAGAGTGCTTTTAGTTAGTGATTGGTCAAAACTGCCTGATGCAATCATGAGTTACAAGGTCACTTTTATGCATAAATATGTGCGATGAGCCTCTCAATTTCTTGGTCCATTTGTCGCAGTGTCATCCGAGCTGGGTGAGTTACAAATCAGTAAAAATAAATTATGAATTTGTATTCTCTGTACCACCTAGAGGACTTATGGTGTCGAATACGTCTTAGTTTCCTCCGAGAGAGGCTGAAGCCATGTCATCCTGATTTCTACTTCAACGTGTCAGCGGTCTTCAGATTTTGAATGGGCGCAAACTCTTGAGGCCCATCCAGACGTGCGGTAAAATTGTGCTCCCTCCTACTGGTAATATAGAATTAATGGTATTTCTTACACATGGTAAATTTGTGCCATTTAACTCCCTATTGGAATATTGCTTATAGTAGACACCAAATGTGAATATTTAACCTATTTCACCCGAACTATCGCTTATAACATTTCATATGTTATATAAAATTCAGTTAGGTGCATTCCAAGGAACCTGAAAACCTATCAGTTTACTAAAAGAAGAGTTAGCAAAAAATTAATTCGCTGGGTTAAAATGCCAACACAAGTTGCAACGAACAACCATTCAATGTTAAGGTCCCCCTCAAAAATTCCTCAGTATTTTGTTTTCGGAGATAAACATTGAGAACGTACTGAAGGAGTTATGGGTTGGCAAGCGAAATGACCTGGACATTACGACATGTCAACGGAAAGGAAGGTCGAAATGTAGTCTTTGGCATTCATCCATTCAACTGTCCAAGCTAGGCAAGTTTCATTGCTTGAGTATTGGCGAA
>NW_020170476.1:98317-106677 GCF_000524195.1 Echinococcus granulosus
TGTATGGTATTTCAACCGCCTTTTATTTTAAGTTAATGCACAATCAGCTGTCTTGTTAATGCCTTATTAACTAATGGTCCTAATGATGATCTTCATACACTGGTCTAACTAAGAGTTTACTACAAGACACACTTGGAAAGGGAGATGAAGTGCTTTTGATGCTGTATATATCACCTAAAGTTAATTTGAGGCTCGACTTAAGAAAAGTAGATGTAACAATAAATAACATTCTGAAAGAGATTTGCAGATGCCAATTTTGCATTTTATTGCCGAATATATTTTCCTGAGACTATGCTTTCTTACGCACTGCCTGCGATGACACGAATGGGCCTCAAAGTATCTTCTGCAACTAATTCCATATGCATATGGCCTTATTTTAATTCAATTCTTTCTAGGGGAATGTAAAATGTCATGAAATGCAGCAAAGTTGTGTTTCAGAGCAAATGTGAACAAATCTGACGTATCCAGACTTGCACTGGCACATAGTTAGATATTGTGGATTTTTCCAAGCCGTCCTGAGTCCACCACATTACCGCATACTTCAGTCTAATCCACGTGAATGCACTGTCACTAACTTTCTACAGATTCGTTAAGATGCTTGAGTATTTAAGAAGGTAATATTACCTAAGGAAAGACTTCCGGAATGGCATTGACTAGTGCTGAAGTGCTCAAAGGCATCAATTTGCTCATCTGTGTTTAGTGACTGCAAACATGGCTGCATGTGTTATTCAACAATTGTAAACGGGGGAACCACTTGTCCAACGCGGTTGCTTCCAGTCAAAAATGGTTTGAAACCGCCGATAAGTGCTCCATATTTTGTCAGATTCCACGGTATTGTGAAGAGCGTTTGGTATTTGCGTGTTTGAGAATGCAATGCGTGACCCAATTAACTGCCGGGTATTCTGGTTCCCTTGATTACCAGCAATTAAATCACAAATGACACATGAATTGGCATATTTGATATTCCAAGCGGTATCAGTTCCCTGCATTTGATGTCTAGTACAAGTGGTAGTCAAATAGGTGATTTAATGAAGTAAAATTGTCACATGTGAACATTACCATTAATTGCATATTACTGGCAGGAGGGACCACATTTTCCCGCACTTCCCGATGAGCCTCAAGAATTTGCGCCTGTTCAGGATATGTAGGCTGATGGCATGTTGCAGTAAAAATTGGAATGAGATGGCTTAAGCCATTCTTGCCGGGAACTAAAGACTTACTTTACTCGCTCCTTTTATACATGCCTGTCGATGACCTTTACAACCTACAAATCAGGACTTCCCTGAACCCACTTTGTCAGGACAGTGTCAACCTCCAAATTTTCATTTTGTTCTTCATGTGATTGGGCATGTAAATTCCAGGAATGTGTACTTTCTTTCCTCTGTCGCACCAGCAGATGTCCTCTACCATGTCAATTAAATCACCCTTTACCGTCCCTTTTTGTTTTTCGACAAAGACACCTCCTGACGCTTAAACCATCGCATAAATGCTTATTTTGCACCTGACAGTCAGCCGCAATCTCTTTTCTCTCTTCACTACACAAGTCCCCTCCTTCTCATCCAGTCATCATACACCCTGTCTTCATGATTTTGCCGCAGCTAAAATAAACTGCCAATTGCTCCGGAAGTAAAAGTGAGCTACGAACAGATATAACCTCGATTTCTGTACCCATTTCCACTTCCAATCATTCTGGTCATTCCAACTGTGGAGAGGGTGATTAAGGGGAGTAAAACATCCAATCTATAACAGTGGTGGCAGCAAAAGCAGGTTTTTTCTCCTCAAAGAACGACACTGACTCTGAAAACTGGCGTAAAATGTCAAATTTAACTCCTGGTTTTATTCTTAACTCTGGAGGAGGCTTTAGATTCTTCGAGCCTTGTCTTGGAACCTTTTATAACCACCGCAGGTGTCAGTATAATTCCCGACGTAGAGTTGGAAGAATGTTTTGCTACCTCAGCTCATCTCCTAATAGAGTCGAAAGAATAAATGACTTACAAAGAGTTTCCTCGTCTCACAAAGCCGTGGACTACGCAGATGGCCTACAACTATTAGCAGAGAAAACTTTCCGTAGCTCGCCACTAGCAGAGGCTGCAGAGTAGATAGTATTTGAGTTCAGATGAGGAGTTTATTTACACATTGTGGTTGGAAAACTTTATAGGCACTGAAATTTACCCACTTTCGTGAGCTAATAAAGTTAGCACAAAAACAGCTTTGGGAATTGGCCACGGTTCCCTGATGTAACACTTGCATCAGACAGCTAAACCAATACTCGAATATCGAGGCCTGTTGCTTTGTGCCTTAAAATAAGGCAAACATCTCGCCTTATCGCATTCGCTAATAAGTGGTTACCATTCATTTTTGCCAGCTCCAGGCAAATTAGATGGGTGTCCTTCCAACTTTCCCCCTGACTCTGTTCCGATTCGATTAGTAGAACATCGTACCTAATTTTTGGTGCTTTGTAAAAAGATTTTGACAATATCACCATCTAGTAGATTAAGATTAGCAGAAGGAATGGAATGAAATCATTTCCTTCCATCGCAGGTAGTGTCGCCTGGATAGAGAAATTTCCATATGTCCAGAATTGGACGCGAATTTTGGGGTCGGTTTTATATGTAGTAATACAGCGGCCCTGAATTTTGCGGAAAGCACCTTTCTCACTAGCCAAAACACGATGGCTACGACGGCTCTTTCTCCAGCTAAAGAAAAGGCTAATAATATTATCAACTCCCAATTGGCTGCCGCACCTATCCCCACGAACATCTTCGATGATCCCTGAAAGCGGCTTACCCATGCCACCAATAATGTGAGGCGAGCGCTTTTGAATTTACTGATTAAGTATTCAAATATATTCTAATAGTGTCACGAAACATACGATCCATCCATCCATTTAAGTAGTGTATCCTCCCATGATTTGCGGAGCACTGACAAGCGAAGGATATGCAAAATTTGGATGGTTGTTCTTGTTACTTTTTCATACTACATCTAGGAACGAACTCTTCCTCTAATATAAAAATTGAGGAGAAACATCCTCGTTAAAACTGAAATATGAAGGAGAGGATAATTAAAATTTTTTAAAATGATGTGAGTACAAATTCTTTGCCTACTTTACGGTACGCATTATGTTGCGTGAAAGCAGTTTTCTGCTGAATATAATGCCGAACTCATTTTCGCAGTCTTGTCATCAAGTAGGAGCCAAATTAAGATGGAGATTTAGTGAACTACTTTTTGGTGCCATTCAACTGCGTCTGCTTGAAGTAGTAGATAACATAATAGCAAAGAATCGAAACTGGTGGTTTAAGGTATCCCCGCCAGAACATTCAGTTTAAAGTCCATCAAATCTAAGCCCCCTCAAAGGCAAGAGTCTCTGCTAATCCAAATATTATTATTCAATGGCTTTGGGTGTAAAAACAAGGAAGACGACTTAGTACCCCAAGTAAATATATCCGCGATCCGGATTTGCATCAAGGCACAGAAGCAGATGCAACGTTGTCTCTGATTGCCTACTTAAAACCCTCCTGGTGACACTTGTAGGCGCTTTATCCTTAGGTCCTTAAAAGGCGATTAAAATAATTCATTTTGGCTTTATGGAAACCGCTGTGTTATGATGAAGCCAGCAGAGTAAAGTGGTATGCTAGTGGACGAATTAATATTACGTAAAGTGGAGGAGTAAAATCACCTGAGAAGATTAAATTTAGGTAAAAAACGATGCATAGTACGCTAAATGAATCCCTATGTTTCCTGCTATTTTTACATAATACAAGACAATTTTTTGCACAGCAAAGTAAGTGTGATTCATGTATCTTGTGGTCAGGAGATAACTGTTTCTATAATTAGAAGATTTGTGTTAATCAGACCACCTCATACACACCTAGCGAAAATAATGTACCATACTGTTATTAGCACCTGCAGTGCGCACTGTGTCTCTAATAGGCCACGCCACACTACTTGTCACTGACTTCCTCGTAGATCAACATGTGCCAAGGGAGCAACTCTGTGAACTTCTGCTTCTGCCTAGCGTGTCACAACTTCTGCTGATGCTTCAAACACGATCGGCGCGCAGTTGATTCGGTTGCAAATGACCGTGGCTGTAAAGAACCACAATGCAAAAAAAAAAGGTACTAGTATCTTCTGTCTTGTCCTCTTGCACAATCGGCTAGAAGTGCGGATTTGGGAATTTTTCTCAAACTTCTCCTAGTTACACTCACTTGCTGCCGACCAAGCTGCCATCCCCAACACACGGCTCAACCGGTCTACAACAACAGGATAAAGGCAAAATGAATTGCTGTAAATTGCATGTCTCAACGCGCCATTTTGATGGTCACTTTTAGTGGTCAAGGTCAAGGTTACTCCTGCAAGAGGAGGTGCATAATATCTGCTATGTTTCCATTGCGTAGCCTCGTTCCACATCGCTATATGGCAATGCTTCTCAAAGACAGGTGCTCCTCTCGCAGTGCTGTATCTCATAGTTAAATCTGCCCATGATCCATCTTTATTTTCCCCCACAGTCTTCAAGTTGTGACCTCCCTCCTGACATATGAATGAGAAAAATGCGCTTGTAACCCCTGTTAAGACATAGAACAACACTCACTGCAAATGTCAAGCATGCTATTCCTAAATCATATCCTACCGTCTTCTGCCTCTGTGGATACTCGCAGTGCTTCTTGCTTCAATGTACTGAAACAGCATGATGCGGTTGGAACCACGTCGATTGGAAAGGAAGGACAGGAATGCTGAAGCCATGAGCAGAAAGAAGGGCGTTTGCAAGTACTTCACAGGTTTCTTCCAAGAAAGTGTTTTGGACCACACCTATGGTGTGTTGCACCTCAATTTCTATGAGGTATCCCGCATGCATGACAAGATTAGGGAAACAGTGCTTACCAATGGGCAATACGCCCGCTTTCAACAGGTTCAGGGTGATTTAGGTGAACAGCTCTAATTGAGACGCCCTAAATTAGCAAGAAGAATCGCTTTAATAAAATATGAACTAGCGTTCGAATAGCCATACTATATTTCAATACGTTAGCGTGATGTTGTAACTCTCATCGAGTGGTAGAAGTTGTTCGCTAGCAAGTCGGCAGCGTTCTTACCTATTTCCACGTTTTATAAAGGGCAGTATGATTTGAAACACGGCAACCCCACATCAGCAAGTGAGCATTCTTCCGCACACGGACCCAAGTCTCGACCTTCACCAATATTCATATTGTTCACTTGCATTCTCTTGAAAGGCTCACGAATATGCCATCTTTCTTGTCTGCGGGCTGTACTCCTTACACTGGCTGGTTTGTACTCGTTTAATGGCAGACACTGAGCTGATGTGTCTTGTGGAATCTCTAGACTGTCAAGATATAGGCACACTGGATCATCGGAGGTCTCACCGAAGTGAGGACTAATGGGCATCTCAATGCAGTGCTACTGATGCCGTCTGTACATCTTGCTGCTCATCTCTTCACCACTAGCAGCTTAGTCGGCTTCACTTGTCGTAAGTTAGAATGGCAGCATTAAAGATGCTACAAGATTCTCTCACAACGTCAAATGAAAAAAGGCGGTAGTTGACACTGCCTCCAAGTGTGGTCCAAGTTGACTGCATGAGCTGCTCTTGGTGAGGAAAGAGGATGAGGTGGATATTCTGTCCACTGTACATTAATGTACCAAATCGCCTCTTTCATTCCTCACATTCACATTATCGAATTGGCCTCTTCCCCAGCACTAAAAGCCTTCGATAAAGACTTGTGCGGTAAACTAATTTAAATGCTAACCAACTTATTTTATTAGAAGAAGGCTTCCTTGTGAAGAAGTAACACAACATTCCTGGTGTTGATGATGCATGTGGCTTAGCACACGGCACGCACCGTCTCATGCGAGGAGATGCCCTGTCCTTTGGTTCTTTATATCAATTACACTCGTTCTCTTGTGTTTCTCGCCACCACAGGAAACCCGACTCATGTTTAGGTGGTTCGCTCAAATCACCACTTCCAGTGCTCACCAACCACCAGGATGTCCTTCAGCAGTGAGTGGTTCCAAAGTTGTCGCTCGTTCATGCTGATGTCAAGAAGGCAAACAACAATACGGAGTAGAGGAAGAAAGATGTATGGTGAGAGCGTGAGCGTGCGCACCCCTCCAAGTGAGTTCACCATGCCTAACCTGCTTCTCTATATCCTCGACTGTCCTACACCCTATCCCGTTACGGAGGCATTTAGGCACATTGAGATCGTGTCAAGTCAGATGTGACACCCGAATTGCCCCTGACAAATTTTATTAGTCACAAATCGCCAAACAAGTCTATACCTTGGTGGATATTTGGAAATCGCAAACTGCAGGAATAGAGAAATAGTGACATCTCTGCTACCTCTACTCATTCTTCATAGACAGCTACGTTAATCTCCTGACATTTGACGTACCAATGACAGTCAGTAACTGCTAATCTTCTGCCGCCTAAGAAAACTCCAAATGAACTTCTGTGAGTATGAATTAAGAGGATTGCTTTATTGCCCAATGTTGCCTGTATACTCTCTTGGACGGGGGTTGGATACCCTCGTTTGATTACAAGTGACTGTTGGAGATGATGAACTACAGAAATGTTTCGCCTACTTGCGACAGCCCACTCACCCACTCACTGTCATTTCCACCTCAGCTGTCCTCTCTGCCTGGCATGGAACCAACTTTACACTCCTTTTCCCCAACAAACACGAGAACTTCAAGCAAGAGAAGGTGTCACCGGAAAGAGTGTTCCCCAGTCGTCATTTTCTCATTTAGCACCCATTCCATGTCGTAACTATTCGTGACTTTATGCGTCCCACAAACCCACGCTTTCCACTTCATTGTTTGACAGAATAATTCAAGGCCGCATGATAATGTAACCATACAATTATTTTCACATTACTCATCATCCCGTAAATTGTTGTGCACAGTGCAAGTCATATATGGAAATGTTGGGTGAAAGAGCCTCCAGTCCATCTCCATCATTATGCCACCACGTGTTGATTCAGTATCACATATGTGAAAGCCAACTTTCTACTGCATCCCCAGCCGACTTTATATATGCAAAAGCTCCTCGTAAAATTAGGGATACAACACTTGCAACAAGTGAGATGTGTGGTGGTATACCGTGGTGTGCAGTGTACCACTCAGGCCACTGAAATCATTGGACTGTGGTAATGCATCAATTAAAAATACGCTCCTTGTCTACATGATGAGCTACTCTCACTAAGTGGTTTAACACCTCATTTACATCTTCATCCCATCCCCATTCTCAATGCAGTTTCTATCCTCCCAAATTTCCTAATAATGCTTTATCATGGAATGGGTGTCATCTTCTTCCGGCATTATCTATCAGCAGTAGCGTTAGTGCGTGAGTTCACAACAGTTTACGGCCATTTTCTGCATAATTAAGAATAGGGAGAACAATATTGTACCAACAGATGTGAAGATAGTGAGAAATGGACATTTTTTCTCCGGAGATTAAACAACTCATCAATGTGCTGCGTGCGGCCACCAATTCTTTTCTCCTTGTCGATTGTTTCTGTACCTATTTTCTTCTTTTATTAAAAGAAAAAAGAATTTACTTGAATTTTTAGAGAAATTACACAATTAAAGTGGTTTCCTGCATTACGTAGCGTGTATGTATCCCTCGTATTCCAAATAGTCCGCTCGCTCTCTTTAGGTAGAATTAGCTCAAAACATCACAGTACTGTTGATTGAGTTGAATATGAATGGGTTGTAACTTCTAAGCACCCACTTTAGCATTTAAAGAACGTCCCATATATTCCCTTAATCCAGAACAACGCCTATCTTTGTGGGCTACTATTCACATAGGAAGCGTCCAGATTTCTCAATGTGGAAAAAGAAGTGGCCGGAGATAACGGGATCTACTTCGTTAAGGAACCGATTTTGGTGTTTTTGTCTCGATCTCCGTTTTATCGCTAGCAAGTGAAAAGAGCGCGGTCATTAAGAGGTCAAAAATCTACGAGAAATTTAAGCCTCTCAATCATGTAATGCCCACATTAAAGCCGTTGGGCTATCGTCTGGAATAAAGGCATCTGTTTTAATCTCATTTACCCTTTAAAAACTTGATTTTAACGCCCATACACCCTAAGGGGATAAAAGCACGCTACACTTCTACCGATTCGTGTAAAATAGTCGAATGCAATAAGCCAACACAAGGCGATTCTACCCTCGATCACTCCACAAGTGCCTCACTTTAGGGCTCTATCTCCTCCTCTACTTTCCGCAATTCACACACACACACAGAGAGATATTGAGAGTGTGGTGAAAATTAGCTTAAACTTTTTTCCTGAGAAGCGCGTTGCCACACATGCACACATCGTGCATCGTACCAACCCACACAAACACGACCTTGAACT
>NW_020170476.1:106777-115016 GCF_000524195.1 Echinococcus granulosus
CATTCCGTGTGTGTGTATTTTCAAGGCTAGTCGAGAAAACAACGATAAAGGCATCTACACACACCTAAATGCTCTCGTTAATCCTCTCCATTGCAATATTCCTCACTTTTCTCACCATTCTTGCCAAATCACGAAAGGCAAACACTGGACCTTCTTTCATCACCATATTCCCCGCTCCACAAGAACAGAGAAGAATCTCCAAGATGGCTCGATTCTTCCACGGGAGGGAGGATGAAGAGCAATACTACAAAAGGAGTTACTAGACTATGGAAGTTGGCAATCCCTATGAGGAGCCTCACCACGTTTCTTGCTATTTTAATGCTGTTTTAACAAATATGTCTGTTTTTCGCAACAGAGAGAATCTACTTGAAGCAAAATGCTTTGAAGTTTTTACATAGATTTTACGGAGTACTATGTAATGCTTCAAAAGAAGGGTGAGTCCATAATTACGAGGTTGGTTGGACCTCAAGAGGTGATAATGTTGTCACTGCAAAAGGTAGTGTTATGCACCGTCGAGGGTAAAATAAGTGGAGAGGAGGTTGTACTGCAAGGAGATGGAAAAGGACGGTACCTGTGACGAAAGCAAGACAATGCACTTGCATTGCCTGTGCCTAGGAGACAAAGACCTAGAAAAGAAGGCACATTTTACAAATACCAGGCCAAAATTCAAATTTGCGAAGAAGTGTTTGCTGAACATCAGAATGCGCGATTTCATCCACCAAATTGGGAAGTAGGCATAAGGTGAGATTTTGTATAGACTGACTAACCTCTCAGGTGATCCAAGGATGTTGTGACAATGTCCCTCGTCCTCTTTTTCCAATTAAAGAAGCAAATATACACTGAAAGACTCAATGAGGGAGACACGAACTAGTGGCAGTAAAAAGCACATTGATAAGGTGGTTTACCTTTATAAGCAAATTATCTAACTCTCACCAATCCCACTTCTCTCAGCTCCCTTTTATCATCCCATTCTCTAGTCTACAAAGAAAAGTGTCATTTGTGGTCAGATGATGCTACAATGGCACTGTCAGTGCTACCAGCCTTGGTAATGGTGAGGGAGGATGACAATCGTGACATAAGGAGGCATGAACAGAGGAGTGGGAAGAATAAGACTGAGATGGAAATAAGGGTTTAAATGACGACTATCCATGGAAAACATTTTCTTTGATTCTGACCTCCTAGCTCGCTCTACTCCTCCCTCCGTCATGCTTACTCCTTCCAACGAGCTCTCTTTCCACTGAAGCTATTCAAAACAAACGAGTAAATCGAATTGCATCCTTTATTTTAGCATAGACGGTGCATTGTTACTCAATGAAAGGACTTCAAGATAGAGCTTTTGAAAGTTACATTTGAGTAAAACAGTATATATTTTCTATGTTTCTTTCAATTAGCGACTTTTCAACAATGGACAATTACGCACGTCATTTCCACATGAAGTAAACCACTTTCGCAAATTTGTATTCTGTGAGAGGAAGAGGAACAGCCGAGATACTCTTCTTCGCTATTGGAGGATTTGAATCAAGAGGTGGAGGAGAACGACAACGTGCATATTACATTGGATGAATCATGGTGTAAAATATTTTAATGTATTAAGCACAGAAGATGAATAAAAGCATAAAAGCCTTACTATCTTGAGGGAGGATCAGAAGAGGTGCTGACAAGCGTCATCCCAGCTAGACCGGCTCCATCAAGACCAAAAGGATACACTTTTAATGGTCGGTACTGCAAATGATTCATGGCAAGAAATCAAAGCCTGAGAGTTGTCAATTGACTACCAAACAAAGCATGAGAACAGTCACCACAGTCACATTTTTCGATTCTCATGCTTCGTTTACTAAAGAGGTAGACGAATCGGCACTTGCTTTCAAGAAGCAAATTGTAGAGATACGTTTAATCAGCTTAGCAGTGCGTGGATACCTATTTCCTCCACCCCTCAAGAAGTCGATCTCGTGGAAGGTCTTGAATTCTACATCGCATCAATCGTGCGCCTTAAGTTAAAGTGGATGAAATAGTTCGGTGGAACAGATCTTCCAATTCTACTCTTCTGAGAAGACCATCCAGACTCCATGAGATCTGGCTTGTAGAGTTTGCAGTCGCAAGAGAGGAGGCAAGCGACTGACCCTTGGAAATGTGATGACGCAATATCTAAGGTGGTCATTTTAAGAAGAAGGGGAAATTCTCAAGAGGCTTCAACTTAAAACACCAAAAAAGTCACCTACGTCTAATTGTACTCTGTGAATGAAATGTACAAGAAAAAACTCTTTACAAAACACAAAATCTCTTTCTGTTGTCTATGAAAATGTTCCTAAAGTTCAGAACAAGATTTTCACATACTAAAAAAGTGGTACAAAGATTATTTTCTTATTCACCTGAGAATGAAGAGGTGCAAGTAAATTAATTTCAAGTGAGAATTCTGCGTGTCAATCATTTAGAGGGCACATTACAAGCACCAACAAATCGATTGACACTGCTGACAGCCTATGATAGTTTGTCACACTGAGAAAATTGAAAGATGTAGAAGAGTTTTAAACGGATGCCATGCGCATCTTTAAATGCCATTCTACGGGTTTACTAAAATTAATCAACAGGAACTAAAATACCCATACTACCCTTGATAGGTGTAAAGAAAGCTGTATAGTATACACATTTTTAAGAAATCTTCCAATGAATGGATAGTTTGTTTGACCGTCAATTGTAATACGATGGTGGTTTATCCCTCCGTATTGGTGAGGCGCCAATTTTATAATTTGGAATTGGCCTTCTTGTACCTCGCTGAGTGGTCTGGCCTTCAGGCCATGCCAGTAGTCCAAACACCTTATCTGTGCTAAATATGTATATATTCTGCCCGAGTATTGTGTCTTCTTTCGTCTTCACGGAAGTCTCGGGACACTGCAAAACTTTGATTAGACAAGCACTTAGGGGCATGACCATTGTACGTCCGAGCTATGCCGATAGCCTCTGACCTAGTACTGATACTTCTTGCGGCTTCAGACATAATATAATACCAAGTGGGAAATTAAATTCCGCACTGATGCGTTAATTACCAGCGTTACCTAGAGAGCAGAACAACACACCCTTCTCACTATTAAAAACACCGCTTTGTGAGTAAGAGCAAAATTAAGTAGGAATCAGGTGGGTTTACTGCACATAGTGGTTAAGGAGAGTAGTGTAATACTTATGTTGTTTTAATGTGCCTTTCAGGGAGGAGGCAATTAGGAAATTCGAACCTTGTAACCGGATTGTCCTCTCCCTTACCTAGTGACTGCGGCTCCCCTCCTTCTTGAATATTGTATTTTCCCTATCCATCTTGTCACCTTTAATAAAGATGTCCAAAGCGAATCAACCGGGCTTGTCTAGGAACGCTAGGAATTGGGAAGCGGAGACCGAGGAGCCTCGCTCCATAGTAGGACCTGTAAGTTAATTAGGGGGTGAAATTTTTAACGATAGATATGCTGTTAATTCCACTTTTCAAGTAGAAAAAATACGCGACAAAAAATTAGGTGCTTTTGCATGATTAAGATGAGCCTAAATCCTTGTAAAATGACCTGTTTTACACACGGATAATGCCAAGAGATAATAAGACTGTATTCATAAATCGATAAATTAAAAAGTTGAGGATAGTTGTAAATTGGCAAAATCTGATTTTGTCAAGCGAGTAAATCAAACCAAGTGATTACTTTACTGCAAAGTGATCAGGCACTCGCTCGACTGTCACTAATGCGCTGGTATAACTTAGGTAATTGGTATTTTAGCAGAACGAAATTATGTTTATGGAATGCCAATATATAAGGCTCAAGTAGCACATAGACCTTTAGATCTGTACATGTTTTAACATCGTTTCTAATGCATTTAGGATCAATTGGTAATGTTTTCATTTAGGCTTTCAGGGGGTTATTAATGTTTCATGTTTAAGAACTCCTATTCTTTACTCAATAATATCCTTTGTGACGTCTCAATTTTTCAAAACAAAATAGGTCAACAAATCAAGCTATTAAAAATATCTTTTCAAGGTTTTCGTTGGCAAATTTAGACGCAAATAATTAAGGGTCTCATCGTATTTGGAGACGCGCCTATTTTGCACATGATTCTGGTGGCGATTTAACTCATTTGTTCATATTTTGGTGTATCAGTATTTCAACAAAAGTAAGACTTCCATTCAATACTCTGCGCTTTTCATTCCACAATAACCGTTCAAAACGGTTTGAAGCTTGCTGCTTGTTTCTTGTTCACAAATAAATGGAAATCGAACGTGGAAATATTCTTGCAGCAGCCCGCTTTGTAATCAGAGAACTTCTTGATTATGCCTTGCTTCATCAACTTTCTGTCGTTGAGTATGATGATCAAAATCAGGATTCATCGGGTCTGTCCGAAATCGTTACACGTCTACTCCATATCATCGAAAATGGAGTCTGTCATGGGATTAATTGCTCAGTTCGGAAATCGTCGACTGCCATTCCACTGCTGGATCCCTGGCCCCTCATATTCCACTTACCTGGCGAAGACAATACTTTAGTTGATAATGTGAGTGTGTATGATGACGTAAAGACTGGACTTGGCAAAACTCGTCTCTGGATACGGAATGCACTCATGAGCAAAGTATGTTTTAGTTGGTTTACACTCATATGCCACAGCAACTAGGTTCATTTATCCTGAAGTTTGTTGAAGTCAAAGACGTGAGGAAAATTCCTGCTTCATGCCTTGAGTTAACACTTGGAAATTCCCCATCGAAGTGCTTCTGCATTGCTGACGCCTATGCAAAGGGCGCACTGTTGATGTCGGACGAAGCTATGACATTTGCTGGTCTTCTCAATGATTTAAATGTCATTGATTTCTGCTTCGTTCTCAAAGACAATTTGTCCCGACTTGATGTTCCAGTGAGTTTCTCAGAAAAACCGGAGGTGATTATTTTTCTCTAGCTGGTTCCTATTGACTATCGGTCGTGCATAAATCCGCATTCTGGTGATGATTTATCTGAAGAATGGCGCCCTCAGTAATTAAAATGACATTTAGTCAGTCTTTTGTACCTTAGAAATGAGTTAGAACAGTGTCTCTCATCGCTTATTGAACAAAAAAGTTATCTGGAGGAGGCTGTGTCAACGACTCAGTGTGATGATAAGATTCTTTAAAATTTTTGCTTATTAGATCTCGTTTAGGCAAAGTTGGCAAAGAGGTGGCTGCCTTGGCCGACGAGAATTCGACCCTTCGAGAGACTAAAGCTGATATGGAGGCTAAAATCTCCAAGCTAGAAGAGGAGAATATTCGATTGTCAAGTCTCCTCGTCCGACAGTCGAAGGTGTAATTATCGCCACACGTATTGGTGACTTCCCCGTTTCTAGGAGGTGCAAAACGAGCTAGAAGTTGTCCGTGAGACCTTCAAGCACTCAAGCTTATCTCTGGATACGCAGAACCTGGAACTGGAACGTCAATTGAATGAGGAGAAGAAACGCAGACTTGTAAGTTTTGGCTTAGGGAGTACTTCACCCTTTTTGCGTTACATCTGAATGCTTGAATTATTTCTTTTTTAGGCCTCTGAAGAAGCCAGAGATGCAGCCGAAACTGAGTTATCGCGCTTAAAGGAACTGAGCAGCGAAAGAGAAACTTGTCTAACGGAGTATAGAAGTCAAATCGCGGCTATGGTTACTCTAAACAAGGAGTTTTCTGAAAAACTTCGGGTATGTGCCTAACATACTGCTTATCATATTTAAGTAGAATGTTGTTATCAGTAAAGTTATTCTATGCTAGAGTGTATCGGCTGAACTCGAGGCCAGCAATAAGCATGCCCATGACCTTCAAGAAAAGATAGACGGAATGTCATCTGTACTGACGGGGATGAATGAAAGGTATGTGTAGTTTTAATCCTATTTAATCGACACAGGTATAATCATCTGAAAGAGGAAAAGATCACAAATGAGAAGTCGCTACAGGAAGCAATCGATCAGGCAAATCGGGCGGATCAAATGTGCGTTCAATTGCAGGCTGACCTCGAAGCAAATCGGGAGTTTACGCAGAACTTGCAGTCACAGCTTGATGAGGTCTACATTGATCTGGCCAGTGTTAAATCGCTGCAAGAGAACTTGGACAGAAAGAGTCAGGTAGTCCGGGATTGACAGCATTACCATGAAATGGGCATTTAGGAACCTCAGCCACCTTGCAACTGATCTAGTTTCAATATGCTTTTGCAGTACTAACGTTTAAGTGTTGCAGTTTTTTATTTCCTAATATCTGATGTTTTTTGTGAATGTGTAGTCACTGTCGTACTGCTACTTTCATTCTTTTACTTAAAGTTTACTCCAGCTCCTGAGAGGTTCAACAAAAGATTGGTCCAAATTTGGCCTGAAAATGACTTATCTTTAGTTCATTAAGTTATTTTTCGTCAGAAAATTATTTTTAAAGGTGAATTTTGGGTCTTCGTTTCTTTGCGTCACAATACTTTACACTTGCAGTAGCTTTACCTTAGGAACTCCAGAGGTTAGTCTGCATCAACTTTCTTGTTGATGGTCACGTTTTGAATTTCTATCTTATGAAATTTTTGAAGATCTTTTGAGAGTTCCACAAGATGAGGAACCTTGTTTTCGTGCAGAGGGAGAATCTATTCGTACATTGTGCGATCTGAGGCTGACAAAGTAGGTCAAACCCCATGGACAGTCGATCTCTTGGAATGATTTTGTTTTATAGACGATCATTTACCACTCCTACTGTCTTTATCGGTTTCAATGAGCGCACAACCTTTTTGAGTTCATGTGCATCTCCCCTAGCGATCTGAATGGACTTTAGCTAAATTCCCTGTGCTCTACGCAGTGGATTTTCGTAGTATTTTACCCAACATCGCCCATCGAGACGAATAGTAGCTACTTTTCTTCTGTCCGCATTATCATTCGAAGGTCATCCGAGATTGTTCATTCACTTCGAATTGAAAAATTTCTAAGCTATAATTGCGTGGCGTTTAGAATTGGCAACTTGTCAAATTAACTTCACATTTGAATGAAATTGCGTAGTTACTTAACTTTGATTCTGGCGAACCATTTGGTCATCACTCTGAAAACTAACTCTTGAAAAGCGTTTAGTTATTTTAGCCGACCACGGTTGTTGTATTAAGCAGAGGTAGTCCCAAGATTTTCCCGAATCTTCTAATTTTCCTACAAATTTACCTCTGCATTCATGTGATATGCCCACTGAAATGCAAAGATAAATGTTCCTCACCCCCTGAATTTGTTTGGACAACAACAAAAGGGTTGGAAATGCCATTTTGTTATTAGGCCTTTCATGGCGTTTTAAAATCTATTTCTATCAAAGCAGAGAGAGAAACCGATGTATCATTTGATTTTGGAAAATTTATGTGCTTGTGGATTCCTATTACAGCAAAATTCTACAAACGTTGTTCTAAAAAGCCAAACTTACCACATGCTTCCGGTGCTTGTGCTTAATTTCCTCCGCCCTATACGCTGATGTTACCTGTGCTTTAAGTTTAGCCTGTAGGAGTATCATACACCTATGGTTTTATGTAGCCAGTAACCGGGTCGTAAAGTTGTTGGTGCTAAAAAAAAACCTTTACCATTTGTCGCTCGAGCCGAAGGAGATGCTGATCTGATTCGTCGATTAAAAGGGCAAACACGACTATTATTAGTAGCAGATTAATTGCAAAAATGGATGGTCTTCATTCGTGGCAAGTCCAAAACGGAAGACACGTTCAAGTGGTAAATTGGCTTTGTGATAGCAAACCTCGTTGCCAGGCTCTGTTGCCTGCCATGACGAACCGTTTAATATGCGAATTGAAAAGATAAACTTTGCTACTATACTAATATCTCAAAGCAACCAAAAACTGTAATAATGCCTTATAATGAAATAGCAATAACGAAGCGATCTTTTTTTCAGGAAAGTAGTAAAGGTAATCCCCAAACTGGCGCCGTTTTTAATCCCCCCCTCCTCCTCATCATTTTCCCCTTTAGAGCCTGCGAGAGCGTGACGCGATGATAGCCGAGCTACAGCAACGGTGTAGTGAAGCAGAGAGGAGTCTGGTGGAGATGGCAGGGACAGTGGAAGCGGCACGGCTGCAGGCGGATCGCGCGGAGGAGCGTGTGCGCCTTCTCGCCACGGCGCGGTGGACCAGCGACAGTGACGTTGATGCCTGTGCTCTCTGCGCTTCTCCTTTCTCCTTCTCTCGTCGTAAGGTGGGTTCCCCCCTCCCTTTCTCCCTTCCTCTTACAATTCGCGAAGGCCCTGAGGACAGCATCTGGGTCCC